>NC_051164.1:102968874-103075842 GCF_013339745.2 Dermacentor silvarum | reverse complement strand
ATTTTCGTGTTACCAAAAATGTTATGATGTGAAGCTCTCATTGGAAACCAGAAGATAAGCCCAGATGTCAGTGGTATTGCAACAGATGAAGTTAGCATGGCATGCTTGGCCGGCAATTGTACCACCTGAGCATCTCGCACATTGTTATCAAGCGTGTGTTACCAAACATTAACTCCACGTCTCGAAGAAAAGTAATTAACAGTCATAGAACTTCCATCCTGATTACTGTGGGCACTTCATGGAATGTTACGCCTTCAAAGCTTGCGTGTGGAAGACCTTTCTTTCGTAGGCTGTGAAGAAATAGCTTTCTTTGCCTGTTGAACTGTAGGCACAACCAAATGAAACGTTCCACATTACCGATCTCACCACATAACGCACAAAGCCTAGAAGGTATCGCCATTGTTGTTAAATAAGGTGAACGAGAAATTTCATAGCCAACAATGCTGACCAGTTCTTTTCTACAATTTTAATATTACTATTCTGAATAAATTTAGCCTTCCTCTCAAATGTGCTAGAATGCTTAAAAGTGATATGTACCATTTTAAATTCACTCAACCAATATGCTCGAGTAGATTGTTCATGTGTAATATTCTGCTCATTTAAAGCTATTTATGTTGAAACCGTAGAGTGCATTTGGGGCGCGATCTTGTACGCGTTCCAAAATGGAACGGAGGTGTTCCGTTCCATCGAGCCGCACACGATTGGCCAATTTCAACCGCAACGTTCAAATTGACCAATCGTGTGCGGCTCGATGGAACGGAACGCCTTCGTTCCATTTTGGAACGCGTACAAGATCGCGCCCCTGGGATTGTTTTGAGGTGGCTATCGCTTGTTGACCCGAATTGCTTGTTGAGCCAAAATGTCCAGTTGACAGGTGTAACTACCAACAACCTGCAGAGCATGACAAAAGGAGTGACTAATACTAAGTGTGTCATTGAATCCTTTATTGTGTTTTGGCGTAGGCAAAAGAGACAGCTGTCCCCGCTCAGTGACGTGTTTATGCGACTGTCATCGTGGTTAGTGCAATTATGACAATATCAACAGGCTTCATGAGGTTTCTCGAAAAACGAGGTTACTACATGGGGACAAGATTTCGTAAATTTGCAATTGATGATTGCAGTTTCATGCCATAAAAAGTAAAGGAGTTGGGATTGAATGTATGTTCATCATCTCTTTATGCCGACAGCCTTGCAAATCTAGCTTGGTGCTTCTCTGTGCTATGCAATGCAGTGCGAACTTTGTTTACAAACATGCATTTCGTCACCAGACTATTTATACTTAGTTAATTAAAACCCACTGTCGAAGTGAAAGAAGTAAACCATTAATAGTAGTATTTCCAAAGTGGTTCCACTTGACAGGATGCAAGTGACCACACTGCTACAATGCTAAACGTGTCTGCCTGGTGACTGTGTTGCTCTTTTGCAAACTGGCTACAAACGAAGCAGATATGTATTGTTGTCTTACTGCTCCCTTTTGCTGCTGATAAGATCATTGGCTTTAAATGCTTAGTAAGTTTGGTGGTTTAGTAGATGTAAATGGCAGTTGCACTGTGCAACGCTGTCCTGTGTTGCTGTGCAAGATGCGGACTCAATGTCATTGCCGGATTTTCTTTCAGCTCGCACCAGCGCTGCCTGCCATTCCTGATGACATGTTCCTCAACTGGCTGCTCCGGGAACCACAAAACCTTGTTTGGATCTCAACGTTCTACAGGATGAGGTCCACTGAAAATGGTGCGAAGCCAAGTCATTATTCTCTTATCACTTGGAATTCTTGAACTTTCATTTCTTTCTAATGCTTATCACTAGGTAGGCCACACTGTGGCTTCTGTCCACTGTGCGAGAAACCGTGCAATGTTTTACCGTGCCGAGCATACACCCTTCCTAAATGTGAACATTGTTCAGAGGGACACAAAGAGAAGCACTAACTCGGTTTAAATGATTTAACTAGTCTTCAAATTTTTTTTCGGTAATTTCCTGGAAAGAATTTGGTTATTAAGAGGAAATGAAAGTCGAAGTGCACGAAGCTGGTGCACGGATGTGCGATCATGAATTTCAAAGTATCTTTAATACAGTATTTGGGTGGTTGTAGTGCAGTGAAAATTCTCGAAATTCTCCAAGTTCTCTTTCTGGCTCCTTTATAAAACAATGTAGCTCACCATCGCCAGAAAAAAAAAAAAAAAACATAACTAGGCCCGTGCAGACATCGTAAAGAATTCTTGACATCATGGCGAGATGCTGCACAAACTTCAAAGCAGTGGCATCACCTGTGTTTTGTTCTTGCGCCTTTTCTGGCTTATCAAGCCTCCTGTCATGGTAAGAGCAGTTTTCTGAAGTGAAATTTACTGCCACAGGGAGAATTATTTTTTCTCTTTAATGTCTCTTTAAATTTTGAGGCTATAAGGCATTTTTGAAATGGGCAAAAATGGGTGTGAGAAGAAGAGGTTTTGGTTAGAAGGTAGCTGTGAATTGAAGGTAAGTACGAGAGCTTTGCAAATTGTTCGTTGCATCCCTTCTGTTCTTCAGCTGACAGGGCTAGAAATTTCGGTTTGTCTCTGTTGCAGTTGCGCACCCGATGAAATGCGGAGCATGCAAGACATACCCCATCGTTGGTCTGAGGTGAGCTGCTACTCTTTTGGTTACTGCTAATTAGGACAAGCAGTTGTCAGTGTGAAATGTACTCATAATTATGTATCCTAACCTCTCAAAAGGTACCAGTGCCTTCAGTGCCTCAACTACGACTTGTGCCAAAGCTGCTTTTTGCACGGCAATGTTAGCAAGAACCATTCCATCAAGCATCGAATGCAAGAACACTGCCAACAGGTGGGCCTGCCTGCAGTGATGCTCTGTGGCTTATTTTCTGCTCCACGTTAAAAGCACTTGACTCGCAGTGTTTGTTCTTCTTGTCTCTATATTCTTGCATTTGCAATACAGTATAACTGTGTGGAGTCGCTCAGTAATGTCACCATTTTCTTTTGTGGCCTATTTCCTGTTGTTCTGCACAGTTTGATGGCTTGTTCTCTGATTCAGTTACAGTATACTTTCGTTGATTCGACTACGTTTAACTCGATCCAGGCCTAAGGTTTCGGCCGGCGCCCATGCATATCTATGGGCCCAAACTTTCGTGATTTCAATCTTAAAATTTGCCTCTTCGCACTGTCGGCACGCACATTAATGACCCCTATGGTGAGCACGATAGTGACCCTTTTAGTGGCAGCGCCTGTTTCTGTGAACACTCATCATCTTTAGCCGATAACACCTTTTTTTGGCCAGCCCTAGGAACATTTTCGAACCATGACCGTAGGCCCCAATGTTTGATTTAGGCATTTAGCTGATTCTATCGCAGCAATGTTGTGTGGAGATTTGCAGTATATTTTAAGTGATGTATTGACCGACCCACAATCGTTGCATAGTGGCTTTCGCATTGCGCTGCTAAGCCCAAGGGTGCTGGATAAAATCCCAGCTGTCGCAGCCGCGTTTCCACGGGGCAAAATGTAAAAACGCCCTGTAAGCACTCCAGGCGGTCAAAATTAATCCGGAGTCCGCCTTTATAGCATGCCTCATAATAATATTGTGGTTTTGGCATGTAAAACCCCAGAATATAAATTTTTTTGTCTTGCCGACCATTATATTCTCACTGCATTGCAACACTTGCAGACTTCTTCCTGGGAAAAAGTCAAAGGCGTCCTGAAGACTATCAGCCTGAAGATCCAGCGCTGGAAGCGCGAACCCAGGCCCAGCTACCTGCCCCTCCAAGCCAACCCCGAGCCCAAGTAATTTTGGTTCCTCATTATGTGTCTTGTTCAGGGGTGGGAATCCTGCGCCAATTACGCCATTTTGATGCACAAATTGCTGCACCAAATTGGGCCAAATGCAGAAAAATTACTGAATTTGTGCCACGCTGCACCAAAACAGCTTTAGCTCCGGCAGCATTAGCTAAAGATTGCTGGCGCTATACCGGCGTGATGCAGGGCGTTGTGTGGTTAGTCCTGGAGGTCTTGTAAAGGTGGCTTTCGTATTCTGGCCCCTTCATAAAAGTGAAGGTAGTGACATTTCATTATCTTACTGCCTGAGCTGGTGAGTGAGGGCAGACAAGGAAGTCCGGGGCTTATCTGTGCCTTCTTGTTGGAGGAGTGGAGTCACATGGTCGTTCTGGAACCGTTTCCATGAATATAAGCATGCGAGCATCCATGTGCTGCCAGCTGCGCCTTTTTTTTGTAATTTTAGTTATCGATTTTCTTACTCGCGTGGTGCTCATGATCCAGCGATCGCGGTGATCATAAGTCCTGATATCGCTGCAATCAAAACAAAAAATTCTGAGGATGCGAGCGGTGAGCTGAGAAGGAGAGGCCAGGAGAGGAGGCATGTTGTGACTTTTTAGCTTACTCAGAGGGCTTATACCCAATCACTCGGTGTGAACTCCAGATTTTGTGGGGCTACTAGTGAGTCTAGTGAATGGCAAAGCAAAGTCAGTCATGTGCAGAATCTTGGTTTAAGCTACAGTAGAACCCCGCTGTTACGTTCCCGAGTGCTGTGTTTCCCTGGCTGTTACGTCGTTTTCGGCCGGTCCCGGCACAGCTCCCATAGAACCCAATGCATTGGCAACCCCGCTGTTACTTCGCAACTGTGGGACCGTTCCCGCATCATACGTTGCGAACTGCCACGCCGTGCCGGCCCGATTGGCCATTTTGACTTTTCATGTTGCTTGGCTTGGTTGCTTGACGATGGCATTGGCCGCCCAAATCGCCAGGGGCGACACTTATTACGTATTTTCGGTTTCCGCCAGCAAAAGTATGGCCTTTGAGATCCGCATTTGCTATCTAAAGATGGTGGCTATGACGCGTTGCGGCCCTAAAATTGGTTTTGGCTCATGGATGTTCCGTATAAAGTCCAAGGGCGATAACGCTGTTGCGGCGCGCCGTATGCTGTATGTGCGAGTGGAAGCGTGCGAGGGGAGCCGACTTTCTTTCGCGCGCAGGAGGAAGCGCGCCTCCTTCCGTTGCGCTCGAGGCACCAGTGAGGGAGCGAGGGGGGAGGGATAGCGGGTAGCGTTGGGCTCTGGCATCATACTGCGCGGCGGCGCACGGTCGCACAGGCCGTATCTTGAAAGCGATCTACGTGGGATCAGAGTCTACGCAGTGTAGGTGCGTCGGCGGCTCGTAGCTTTGTGCGTGCTGCGTGTTCTTGGCACTCAGTTTGCGTTGAAGCGATAGACAACAGCACGAAGGTCACTTCGCTCGCTTCTGCAGCGGCACTTAACTGCGCTTGTCCGCGCTCATCGAGTGTGATGTGTTCATGTTTGCCTGTGGGCGCTGACACCATGTTTGTTAATTAGTTAACAAGCAAATGTTTACAAGTTTATACGGACGATAAAACTACAGTGTAGACCGCTTATAACGTAAATCGCCGGAGTCGCGAATATCTGCACTATAAGCGGTACGGCACTATAACCAAAACAACGATTTTCAAGCCCTGTACGTATGCAAAACATGTAGACCAAGCATGTAGACACGCTTTGTACTATCGCGCACACATCGCGGTTACGTTTTCGTCAGTGAGCTGGCGAAAACATAATCGCGATGTAGCCGGTGCTCTTTAAGTTCGACAGCTTTGCACCAAGTCAAAACGAAACAACAGTTTGCTGTAACCGCTGCGGAAAAAACCGTGACCGCTGTCGACGCGATTTTGAACGGTGACTTTGCGGTGCTGAAGGCACGCGCCCGACGCACGCACCAAGTCTGGATGAATTAACTACCGTTTGCTGCAACTGCAGTCGAAACCGCGGTCGCTATCTATGCGATCATCGATGGCGACTACGCAGTTTTTTTTTGGCACGCGGCCGACGCGCGAGCGTACCGAGTAAAAACGAAACTACTGTTCGCCGCAACCGCTGCGGAACCCCTCCCCCCTTCCTCCCCGCCTCGCGTGCGATTTAAGACGCCGCGCTTCCTCCCCGCTTTCCTCCCTTGCGTGCGCGAGATTGAGCCACCTTTGTCGGCTTACCCTCGCACGCTTTCACTCGCACATACAGCATACAGCGCGCGACGACGGGGACTTTTATACGGAACATCATGGCACTACGGCAGAAATGCGCCTGGAGTGTCCATATAATTGCTATTGCATTTAAAACAGATAGGAATAGTTTTACGTTATACCAGCCCAGGGTTGATTGCGGCTTTCTGGGTTTGCGGTGACATATGGTGACCCAGAAATTACGTTAACGCGTCGATTGGACCGCATAATTTTATAACGGAATGTGTAGTCCGATTGTGGTGCCACTGATGTTTTCGAATTTGCGGGAAAACATGCATAGTGCCGCAGTTGCTCACTCCACTCTTCATATTCTAGTACGCTATACCTACAAAGCGCGCTTCTACTACGCGCTTCGGCGTAGAGAACTGGGTTGGTTTCACATTATTGACAAGCGTCTCTCCCAGAGACGCAATCTATGCACAGTGCACTTGGCTGCAAAACTACAAAGCAGTCGAGTGGACGCATCGTTGTGCTCCGCTCAATCGGCTCGGCAGCGGAGCGAGAGCAGTGTTATGCCTTCTGCTGCTGGCATGACTAACGCTTCCGCTGGGCGACTGTGTGCACATTGTTAGAATGCATCAGTCTCAGCGAATCGAACTGTGAACAAAAAGCTAGAAACTCTTTATTATAGTAACAGTGCATGCATGCTGTGTTCTATCTTGTATACATCTGTGGCTGACCCTCTCTTAGGCCTCCAGCACAAAGCCCGAAAGCGTATCGAGTACCGCCGTCGGATGAAGTGGACTGCGTGAAGTCAGTAGCTGTAAGTGGCTTCCTTTGCTTGCTATTCTAAATAGGTGCCGAAATAGAGCGCTCGTGTTCCTTTATGTTCATTCTCTGTCTCTTTCGTAGATAGTAAAGGTAAAGAACTGAAAATATCATCAGGTTATTTGTTCTTTTTTTTTTTCCAAGCTGTAGTTAAAAAAGTCAGTTTGAGAGGAAAGTATAGTGGTGCTGTATGTGTCGCTTATGACATACCTTTCACTTAAGGGCATATTTTAATATCTTTTTGAGACACTGCATTAGTAGGCACTTAGTAGGGCACAGGGATTGCCTAATTATAGTAATTCATTTCCAGTTATGCATCTGTTACTGGGTCAGGGGTGCAAAAAATGTTTGTTGCAAGTCGAAGTGGTAGTAGCAGCTTTATGCTACGATATGTGCACAGGGAAAGGCATTCTATTCAAATTTAATGAAACTGGCCTGGCAATTTTCATGCCGAAGGTCGCATTGATGTGCATAAAGCTGGCTCCGCTGTATTTGTTGACTTTTTCAGTAATTTTGAGATCGTATGGTGTATAGATTTACGTTCGACACTGCGCCAAATCTCCGAAAGGTGAAATGGCTGTTCCTCCACTGTACCTTCTACTTTGAAGCCTCACTCTTATTGTATTGGTAGCATTAGTGCAACATGCATGAAATAATGGAAACATGGCTCATCAGGAAATTCAGTGACAGCTGCAAAAAACTAGTTTTCAATGCTTTTGCATAAGAAGGTTGTTCTTTTGGATTATACTAGGGAGATTCATGATCTTGACTGCGTAGCCTTTTTGTGGATCTCTTGCTAAACCTTATTACTTGCTGCTGTTGGCTCAGCCGAGGTTGGCTAATGTGCCTTTTGCCAGTGTTTAATAATGATTTTGCCATATCTGCTTATATAGGTATGTTCTTACGTCAATAAAGTTAACGCTTGGTAGTTGGCGCATGTACGTTCAAATCTTTTGTCTTGCCTTCTGCCTTCCTTGCACTTGGTGCTGTTGTGTGCATGATTTTAATTATGCATGTTTCTGCTATTTTTGTTTATCATTCAGCACAATAATGCGCACATGGCACCATGCTTGGACACACTCCACCAGCAGGAACTGGAGAGCATCATAGAGCGGCTCGAGCGAGAGAACAGGTCAACCTCTTTCACTCAATCTAGAGATGAGGTTTAGCACTTTATGTCACGCATCTTGTTGGAATAAAGTCTGGCACTAAATCAGGCTGCACTTAACATTGCTCCAACCCTCCAAAATTTTCGTTGAAGTTTATGAATTTGGGCTCATTCTACTACCTTGCAAACGTTTCGTTAATTTTTGCGAAAAATAAATTTTGTTTCAAGAAACCTTCACCTATTGGTCTACGATCACACACTTTGAAGTCTTCTGATGGTAAAAGAATGCCAGAGAGGTATTTGCTTCGAGCAAGTTTATACGGACAAGTTCTTGAAGCGAGTAAAATCAGCAACAGCAATTTCGCTAAAATGTCAGTGTGATCTGGAAAGTTTGTTTCCAGATGTGTGCAAAAGAATGTGAGCAAAAGGTATGTGCTCAAGGCAAACTTATAAAAAAATACATGCTATACCCCCCCCAATTTGTTTTTTGTCCCGTTAGTGTCCTGTCCTAAAGAGCTTTACGAATTATAATGTTCACAGGTTGTGGAGGTATGTTGCTCTATTATAGTTGAACTGTTATAACGAAATTGCATACGACACATAAGTACCTTTGTTATATATACGGTATTTATCGGACGCATATACTATTCACAACCTACAGTAGAACCTCGTTTATACGTTATGGAAAAAATGCATGAAAAAACATACTAAACGGGAAAACACACGATCCGAAGCCACTAAAGAATTTGCAGACTCAACTGCAGTTGACGTCTGTGTAATTAAACGCGTTGCGCGAATCCCTGCAGCATGATATGCGTGCCGAGGTCGAGGAGCCCGATACGGTGTAGTCGTTTTTGTGGCTTCGGCAAGTTTACGTTTGCACCCCTTGAACTCGACCCTGTGGCAAGTTGTGAGCGCAAATTATTAGGACGAGAAGCCAACACGCGTCGAGCTAGTGGGGCCTGCGCGACCCGACCTGGAGACGCCCATTGTCGTTTTTCTATACTGTATAGTGTTTTGAGACAGTGGGGGGAAACCTAAATGAAATTGAGTTGGTGGGCAATGCTGGAATACGATGCCAAACATGATGATGCTCTCTTCATGCCGCCTGCAGTAGGCACCGACGGCGTGTTTGTGTTTTCAGCTCTTAAAAGCGTGCAATACGCTTCAAACGGCACTATGCCCCACGCGCTGTGAAACAGATAGTTGAAGATGCATATCGCAGTAGAGCTGGCGGCGATAGCTGTGAATGTGGCGTGCGATTTGCCGGGAAGAGATTTGCTGGTACCGGAATAGGAAACTTCTAGAATGGAATAGGTTTTTACTTCTCAGTGCATTGTATATTTTAACTTTACTTTTGTTTCAAATTTAGTTTAATTCTAATTCTGAATTGATGATCGTGATGTACGTGAAATTGTACAAACTTTTTTTTTTTGTTTGCCATTTGCCTGCTGCCATTTTGTAAATGGGCCCTGGACCCCGTAACGCTGCTTCAAGGCAGCTTTTTGTCCCGGGCCTTTTTCTCTTGGAGAAATAAATGATTCTTGAATCTTAAAACTGAGTGCACATTGGCATCTTCACGTGAGAGGGGCGAGTGCGTATTGTGGGGAAGCTGCTGCGGCGGGCGGCTACTGTTCTTGATTACACGTGCCTCATGCCTTTTCTTATTTACGTGGGATCTAGTGTCGTGAAAAATGTGTAATCCAATCACAGTTTGGTGATGCACTGAACGTTGGTGCTGAAAGATAGTGTTCTCCAGGAGCATAAAAACTGGTAAAAAATAAGCGTAACTGTATTGGTTAAATGTTTGTGTCATCGATCGCAAACGTTGGAGCCGGGAAACCTTACGTAATGGGATTGTATCAGTGAGAATCTGCTGTATTTGGTAATTCGTTATATACGTGTTCGTTTAACAAATCTATGCTTGAACGAGAAGAAAGGGAACCAAATGTACGCTTGTAAGAAAAATTGGATATAAGTGATATATTTTTTTGTCTAGTGCAACTTCATTATATAACAACATTCAATTGTATTTCTCTTGGATATATGTCGTCCCTGCTTCTGACTGGTCCCTACGTGCCCTGCAGGAACCTTGCCCGTGAGGTAGCGGCCAAAGAACTTGGCACGGGTAGCCCGACATCGGTGCCTTCGTCGCCTCTCCGGCAGCGCTACCTCCACCAGCACCTGGCGCAGGTGGAGGTGCAGCTGAAACGCATGCGCAGTCTTTTGCAGGTGAGAAATATGGTGCATGCCTGCCAACTCTCCTAAATTTTCCGAATAAATTTCTCTAAGCTGTGTCGTTTGTTACAGCTTGTCTCGATAATAAAGTAACTGGTTACATGTAATTGGCTACTGAAAAAAAGTAATTGAATTACAGTGAGCGTTACGTGTAGACAAAATAATGATTATATTACAAAATTAGAAAAAAATGTAATTGATTACAAGTAATTCGTTACATACAAGTATGGCTGTGACTGGAAGGTGTGTATTCATTTGCACTGAGTGCAAAGTGCTTGACTAAACAGCGATTCTCCTTGTTGCTTGGAAAGGTGCTATCGAGAGAGGAGACGGGTGGCACTGATCCCGTTATGTGCGTCCCCAACGGTGTGGCTGGTGGCGGTGGTGTCGGTCATCCATGCTCGGCTGCCACGGGGAACAACCTCGCCTGGCTCCAGAGCACGCCGGCCAACGGCGGGCGGATGCCATGCAAGAGTATGGATCGGTTCATGGAGATTCACAATGGTCTCAAAGGTACGACAAAACATTAAGGCTGTGCTTAAAATCTGCATGAAGGGCAACGCCATCCTCGTTTTGTTGGCACGCACTGTGCGCGTGACTTTTAAGTGCAGAGAAAGGAAAATTTTTGCTTCCAGCCTTTATTATTCGTGTTTCGTTTGCTTGTTATAACTTATACCAAATGATAGTCTGGCCCCATTTTCACAAACATGCCTTGGCCTGGTGTTCCTTCTTGACTTTGGTTATTGAGAGGTAGCACAGCTTTTCAACTACGATGAACCTGAGATTCCTGCGACATTGAGTTCTGTGGGAGACGCCTGTCTGTCCCCAGGTTTCCAACAGATGCTGAAAATTTCAGAGTGCAATATTGTAGTGCAGGAATTGCTGAAAAGCATTATTGAAGCCAAATGACTAAGTCGTCTGAGAAGCAGCACTGCTGTCCGCTTATGTTAAATTTAGGAAGTGTTGAGCCGATACACATTTGTTAATAAAGGAAGGTCTTCCACATCTCGAGAATGACAGCGGGCCTTCGACATTACAATAGCTTTGCGTTTAATCTTCCCAATAGCCATGGAGGCCCCCCTGAATGCACCCACCCCTCCACCCCCACCACCGACACCGAGTGTCATCTGGGAGCTGCGCCGAGACGTGGCCGCAAGTTCATCCACACTTCCAGAACCGCCATCGCCAATTGCCTGTGCCCCTCCCTCGGAGATTGTCAGTGCCTGCGCAAACAAGGGTACACTGGTAAGTTAGCAAATCATAGATTTTGAATTGAATATTGAATAGCATCAAGAAATAAGAGCCCAGTATTGAATCGAATACAGTATAGACCACTTATAACGTAACCGCTTATAGTGCAGGACCAGATATAGTGCGGTCTTTTCAGACTCCCGTTAATTTTCCCATAGCACTCCATGTATACACGTATCGCTTATAGTGCAGTTGCGGGAAACGAAATACCGGTTACAGTGCGGCTGCCTGGGAGTACGGAAGTCAGCGGAGACGGCGAACGCTCCCCTCAAACGGGCACCCCATGGAGTTCTCGAGGAAGAAAGAGAAACGAAGTGGAGGAGAAGGGCACGTGGTGCGAACGAACAGCCAGTGAGGCTGAAACCAGAATCTTGAGTGCGAGTCGTGAAATATCATGGCGCGCATAGCGAGCGAGGGCCACGAAACTGCCAACGCCAGCCAACGCTCACTTCACGATAACGGCAGTAAACGAAACTTCAGGGAGCGGGCGGCGCCGGCACGGCACGGTGAAGGGCGCACACGGAGACCGTGGAATGTGAGGGAAGAGGGCGGCAGGGAAGCGGATTTCACCTCGGCAACTCCGCCGCTTCGGTGGCTCCCCTCGCCCTCCCTCGTAGCTCCCTCACTTTCGACTGTCACCGTGCAGGCGCCGCCGCTCCAGCTGGCCCGGCGCCAGCTCCCCGAAGTTTCGTTTTCTGCCGTTATCGGGAAACGGGCATTTGCTGGCGTGGGCAGTTTCGTTGGCCGGCCTGGGACAGCGCCGCTGCTTCCCTCTGCGCCGTAGCCGCAGCATTCAAGGTCAACACGTGACTAGAAAGTAGAGGAAGCATAAAGGAGAAAGAAGGGTTCACTGCCATTTTCTACGCCTGGCTACGGTAGCGTGGCTGAGACGTTGGCACGTACACGCATGGTCCGGTGCAACGCAGAATCGGCGACCTTGCCATTTTAGAGAGGGTGAAATTTCCGCCGCGTTTTTTTTTTTTCTTGCTTTCTTTTTTTTTTCTTTGTTCGCGCGCGACATTGAGGGGTCTCTCCTAAGGTTTTACTCTATGGCGGTGCCAGAGCAATGCCAGTTGGAGGCGCCGCCACGCGATTTGGTTCGAATTCACGAGATTCGACTGTACATTGAATGCAAACGTTCTAGCCGCATTCCTCAACTGTCGCATATGTGTGGCGGCTCGGTGCACATGTCGTGCATATGTGCGGGCCTTGAAAATTGTTGCTTTGGTTATAGTGCGGTACCGCTTATAGTGCAGATATTCGCGACTCCAGCGACTTACGTTATAAGCAGTCTACACTGTATCAGAAAATTTAGCACAAGGTTGTATGCTTGATAATTTCGTGCAAGTCTCAGGAGTTTACGCACATTACATAACTAGAAATGTTGCTAGCTGAGCAACTTAGATATCTAGGAATCAGGATGTATAGTATGGTCTACTTTTTTTGAAGGGAGCACCAAATTAGTATGCCACCATTGATAATGACTCAGTTCGTATACGAAGGTCTCAAGAATATTTTTCATCGATAGAAAGTCTGCTGAACACAATCAAGCGCTTTTCTTACCTCTTAAGCTCAAGAAATTGTAAGTTATGATGTCCTGAATACCAATGAGATTTTCAGTTGAATAGTGGGCCATACTCTGCTTAATGACAATCTTCTGCTTTCTAGTTTTCTTCCAGAAAACCGCCCCCCTTTCCCTCCGACTGTGTAAATGTTTCTGCAGCCAAGCGATCAGTGCACTACTAGTCGCATGACATTTTCGAGCCCACCATGTAAAGCCTAAAAAAACAGTCTTGTGATGGGTCCGTCATAGCTACAGGAAAAGACATGTGTGCTTACGAATGGTGTTCAGGACGAGGGGCCACCGTACGGTATTTCGCAAAGATGGCGGCCATAATCAAGTCTTTCAGTACACTTGTTTTCATTGGTGAGGCGGTTTGTTGGCTTTACAAGTGTTGCGGAACCGCTGCAAATAGATCTGTGTTGATTTGCACCAAGTCGTAACTATACTCATGGACGGACACCAGACAAAACAGCTTCGTAAGCTGTTTTGTCGTGGCTGTAAGCTGTCGTGAAAAGCTTGCCGCTAATATGTTCCTACGAGTGTCTTATCAGTTATTGGTCGCCAAATCACGCATGTGGGTTAAACTGACAGTCGTTGAAGTAGCGTTCAGGTTTGTGGCCGACCAGCTGGCAACTACTGCATGCTGTGGGCATGTGGGCAGAAAGCTCCGAATTGTGTAAATCTGCATGCGTGAGCACACGTGTCTGATACAATCTGTGTGCCTTTCGGTGGCTAATCAGCCCAATCTTCACACATCCTTTCATGCTTTCCATATGCTTTGCTTTTTTTTGTTCTCTCTGTCCACATCGCATTATTCATATCAATCGATCCTGTCGACCTGGACGAATCTTGTACTGACAAAGATTGTGCACTGTGGGAACGCTGTATGCACGAAGGCACTGACTACAGCCAGGTTTACTGCCGAATACTATATTGACTTTTCGAAAAGCCAAATAGTAGTAGATATTCGATTTGTGAACCAATGTATTTGAACATTCACTGTTTGATTCATATTCATATATATTCGAGTATTCATGCACCCCTAGTAAATACAGTGATTATTCCTACCAGTACTAACCTATGGGGCTGATACGTCGATGCTAGCAAGGAAACTTGAGCAGACACTAATGACCATGCAACTAGTGATAGAAATAAAGTGATAGGTGTAATGTTAAGAAGCAGGCAGTCTAGTGGATTATAGATCAAACGCAGCCAGCTAGTTTTCTAGTTCAGAAAAAGAGGATGGGGTAGAGTTTGGCAGGTCACTTAATGTGCAGTAAGTTTAAACCATTGTTCTATTAGAGTAACCGAAGGGGTGCCCAGTGTAGGGAAACGCAGTTGAGGATGGCAAAGGAGTAGACAGTGTGATGAAATCGGGAAAATTTTCAGGCAAAGGACGTAGTTGTCTTATGCAAGTCTGTGGTAGTTGCAAATTGCTGGGAGAAACGTTCGTCCCGCAGTAGACACAAGTTAGGCTGCCAATGGAGCATTGGCTGTCTTGATGTCTTGCGGAGCTCTTGTGGTGCCCAGTGTTGGAATTAAAACAAACACTTGTCCGGAACACTTACAAGTACAACCATGCACCTAGGTCCCGATGCCTATTAACTAAGTAGTGATGGTTGGTAATAACCTGGAGCCATCTTCCATATCGTTCCTTGTAGGCCAGACAATTTTGCTGGTGTGCATGCTGCTGGAGTGCCCAGAAAAAATGTACGAGGGTATAAATAAAGAAGCGTCATCAACATCATCACCATGCTTGTCCCTAGGCACTCATTTGCAGTGCCAGGCGTGTTGATTAATGCCTAGTTCATGCTACCTTATACAGCCACACACTGTGAAACCACTCGCCAAGATATATACTATATGCCACCGTGCCAACCAGGCCAATGATTATGACAGGCCACTGAAGGGGGGGGGGGTCAGTTGTTCCTGTCCAAGAGTGAGACGCACCAGCAGATAATTACTGTGGAAATAAATGTTGTCTGCCCTTGCATCTCAATATTTACTGGATTTACTGGATTCGGATCGTATGTTTATTTTCCGCTTATTTTTTTTAAACGTATGAACGAGGTTCTACTGTAGTTCAGGTGTCCGCCTCGAGCGAGACAGTTGCAGTGTCCACGGCAAGGATTGTGAAAATAAACACACAAACAAGAAACATTGCGCTTTGAAGGCGACATGGAGCTTCTTTTTGTTGGTAGTTGTCTCAGCGTCAGCGTCTGTTTTGAGCGCGTCACTCTTATTACACGGTGCTTCGGTGGTGCGTGGCACCGGAATCTATGGCAAATAGCAACAGCGTGGGCCGTGGGCCAACAGCGACGTCTTCGTTGATAGCTCATATGGCGACAACTTATGAATTGAAAAGTTAATGGGCGGAATGTGTAATTTCGGGGCTTTCATTATAACGACTTTTCAGAATAACGAACCATTTACCACGGTTCCTTGAAGTTCGTTATATCGATTTCACTGTCTATATACCACCGTGCCAACCAGGCCAATGATTATGACAGGCCACTAACCAGGCCACTGAACAACCAGACCACTGAATATGACAAGCAGCTGTGTGCCTGATACAAGGGCATTGTGGCTAACAAGGCATCACCTTCTGAAATGGCTTGAAACCTGTCTGTGGTCACTCATGCCTATAGAAAGGTTAAGAAATGAAGTTTTGATTTTGGTGGCTCTCGTCAAACCTGCAGGACTCTGCAAAGGAGTGCACCTTTGGGGACCTGACATCGCCGGTGCAGTCGACCTTCATGGTGGACCCCACCAGCACCACAGTGATGGGTAACGGCTGTCCTGCCGCACTACCCGGGCTGCCCCTCGACGGAGAGCTGGAGAGCATTTTGCGGCAACTGGATGACCTGCTGTCTGAACCAAAACAAGGTTGGCGTTCACTTCCCATTGGCATTTCCTGTATCTTGACTCATTAGCTACTGTGCTGGCAAGTCCTATAGTCGGCAGCAACCTAAGAATGCAGTGGCAAATACACCGCTTTCGAAATTACATAGAATTTGTATCTCATGATCATAAAACACCAATCACATCTGTACTTTCGTGCATGCGGATTGACTGTAGTACGGTGAATTTGGTTGTTACTGTTATAGGACTGCCGCATTAAAACCCCAAAATGGCAGCACTAAAACTCTTCCGTAAAATAGTCAGTAGATTATTGAGATGCTCGACTCTCCCACATCGCTATATGATAACAGTGCTATCGACGAGATAAAACAAGGAGCATACAGACAGCAGCTCCGTGTCCATGTGCTCCTTCTTGTTTTTTCCCGTCTGTAGAGCAGTTTTCATCAAATTGCGAAACAACTGACCCAACAATCAATTGTCGTTGATCAGTTGTCCCGCATCCCCTCACATCATTTTCCTTTTAAACTCTCGAGCCTCCTTGCGTTCAGCTACTGTGTGTGACACTATAGACTTGTTGCTAATAGCATTTCTGACTTGTCAGGACTCCAAAGCCAATTATGTTTACTCATTTCTGTCATGTCACGATGCAGGTGAACTTGTTTCACTAGTCAGCTTTTCACAGGAACTAGGTTTCGGAGCTCAGAGGCATAGAGTGCAAGTGCGGTATGTGTTTTATTGGCGGAGCCTGTACTGAATTCTTAGGTGGTCACCATATGTGTAACTCTCTCATGCTCAGACGTCCATTTTTGCGTCAAAATTTAATGCTCATGCAACAAAATAATCGGAAGATACGAAAAATAGATCAGGAAAGAAACTGAACGCCTTTCTGAGAAGAACCGAGAAAACGCTTGTGGTGGTTACTTCAAAGTACAGCACTTTTGGAATTTCGCAATTTCATGAACCTGTTGTGTGCAGCTCTATAGAACAGATTTTCATCTTTCATTAGACCCAGAGCAACATCTCACATTTGGCACATTCTTGTTCCGAGGCTTATCCTTCGTGTATGCACTTACATCTCAAAACAGTTCACGGACAGATGTGCTGTGTTATTTCGCGCTTCTGTTTGTGTTTCGTTTAACGCTCTAACCAGATTCGGGATGACGCACGAACTGCCCGATATATTTACTAAGATCATTGTTTCTTGCACACGTTAATGAGTGTTATGCTAGATTTGTAATGCCTGGTCGTTTGGGGAAAGCGGTATGAATTATGTGGACAAGGTCATTCAGTGTTGAGGAAGTGCTCAGGATTTGAAAATATGACATTCTATTACTTTTAGGACTTATTGATGCGTGTAATTTCTCAGAAGCGGTTTTCGTCTTTTTTTACCCTTACCCTATTCTCTATAGCCGAACGCTGATCTGGGTCTGTCAGTTAAACGTTGACCAATATGCAAATCTTGGTTCATCGTAAGTAAACACTGGTGCTTGGGGTGTGTGTGTGTTGCTGAACATTGTAGTCTTACTCGATGTCTTGGGCATGCTGTACAACTTTCCAGTACACCAACGTAGTTTAAAATAAAACTTGTTCTTCTGGTTAGCCAGATTGCATGATCAGGAAATTTATGAAGCTCCCAGCACTTGGCTGTTACTCGTGCTTGAACTTTTCCATTTGGAAAGCTCATAACTGCCTACTAGCATTTGGAACGAGCATAAAGAGCTGTCATAAAGGGTTGTGGTTATCGACACAGCACACCCTAACTAATGAGAAGCATGGTTTTCTCTCATAAAGTAGTCATTAACACGATATGGCATGTGCATGAATTTACTCTTTGCTAGCTGATTCTCTTTTCCATGTCTGCCAAAGGCATTGGCAAATTTGGAGCTGCATCTAACTCAAGCATGGGTGTCTGCATTGGTGTTTTAACCAAGTTCATTGACTTTGGGGTAGCTTACAAACAAGCGTGAAACATTCAGCATGACAGATTTTAATTCATTGCATGATCAACATAGTCCAGGCTAACCTCAACATGGCTCTGCTCTTTAGCCTTCTAGAGATAACTAATACTTTATGTTTGCATAGCATGAAAATGTGAAAATTTACTTCTTTTTCTCACTTTCTGTCATATTTTTGTTTATGTATGCTGTTGGTCAGAATATGTACTTCGACCTACTATATTTCCGCAAAATCTAGTAAGCAAATCTTTCCTTTCTCTCTTGTTATCTCTCTTTAGGTAGCAATTACTGGTATAAAAGCATGTTGACTGCTTTGATAAGCTATCATACCGTAACCAGTGGAAAAAAGTGCAGCTGGAAGTCTAACAGTGATATTCCACAATGTTGATTTTCAGTGAAGTTAGTGTATTACTTTAGTGTAATTCATCAAACACTCACTTTTCTTCATGGCACACTTACAAATGTAGCTGTTGATGGCTCGATTTGAGACACCTGTCTCTAGAGGTGTCTCATCCCTTTGCTGTGCTTCAGTATACTAGATAGCTACGTGGGGCTGTGTTTTCTCGCACCGAGTGGCATGAGTAGCACATTTCCTTTCGCACTTATCTCTATGGAAATCACACAATTTTCAAAGGTCAAACGAAATGTTTTTATGTTCGCTCGTGCGAGTACGTCAGCAGCGCGGACATCGGCTTAGCGATAGATACCGCGCTTCGGACTCGCGTTGAAAGGATTCCTAACGTGATGAGCTTCGACCATAATGTCGGCACACCACCTCGATGGTGTGCAACTCGGGAAGCAGACACGCACAGAGACCAATCGGAGCACGCGGTTGTCCTCAGCTAATTGGCTCGTTGCAGCACCGTGCAGCAGCCGCGATATCTACACTACGTAGCAGACGCAGCTACATGCAGCTGTAGTGGCTAACTGTAGTGTGTATAGCCAATGTTATCTGTGTAAGGCAGGGCTGGAGTAAGTGCTCGCACGCAACTGCGCCAGTCTGGCCGTGCTACGTGGTGTGGACCAGCTTTGTCCTGCACCAGCTTGACCGACAGATAGTAGCCACATCGAAATTGCAAATTTCGAAGTGTTATTATATTAGCTCATTACGGAGCAATATCTGCCAAGGCATCTAGCCAGGAGCTGACAGGAGTGTGCGCGTGCTGGCAATCCTACGTGTAGTCTGACTTTAGGTTCCACGTGTTTCGAGGCTAGTTGATTGTTCAAAACTAATCGAAATCCATGAGACCCGATGGCTAGGACATCGATAAGCAGGTTGGCCACAGTGTAATTCCTCCGCGGGTGGCGACAGTTGAGTGTGAGCAGATGACAGTCGACTTCTTCCGGGAGTACGTCATTCTTATAGAAATGTGAAACGCAGGTTTTCGCGTACGTCAGCTTGTTTAGTAAACTGCGTCAATAAATATAACCACCAGGAATAAGCACATTACTCCAAACACGCTTCTTGATTGATGTCAACTATAGGCCAGTGGCAGTGCTCAATGAGAATCTGCCCGCTGACGTCAAGGGGCAGCCACCACTAGCCCCGAAAGATGGATCTAAGGAGAGGACCTCTTTTGAAAAGAGAGTGTTTGAGAAAAAGGTGACTTCACGCACTGCTTGTGAGCCCCACGCGCCGCACACAAGTGCAAAATTTGGCTGAGATGTTCACAGCAACGTATGCTATCCGCGGAAAAATCGGGCTCCTGTTGGAGAGGCCACGACTTTGTACAAGTATTTTATAAAACAATGCAGTCACTTGTTACCGTTTTTCTTTCTTTAATACTGCCTTGCTAAATTGCAATTTGTCCAAATTTTTTGTGGTTCACTGTGGTTCACTTGGGGGCAACGTCAACGCTTTGTGGTCATTGAACAGCATTTGGGGATGGCTATTTTAAAACTCACGTGTGTTGGTTGCAGGTTACAACTCTGTGGTGGTGAAGAACCATGTCATGGAGACCGTCAATCAGGTTCAGCAAGTCATGGACAGGATGAAACAGACCTGCTGAAAAGGAAATTTGCGCCACCTCTTTTTCAGGACCACAGTGTTTTTTTGTAGATCCCCGTTTTAAGTTCGAAACGCCTTCTTTCTTTCTTTTTTTTTTTTTCTGTACAGTTGTAAGATCTTTGAACATTTATGACAAAACAGCGTGCTGTATGTATTTCATGCTGATTTAGCATGTAGAGAAAGTTGTGGGCAGTCAAACCTCGTTATGGTAAAAACCTGTATACATTGCAGTTTTCATATAATGATACCACTTGGAATGAGTACCAGTTTAGAGGGTGGACTTTTGTTTACTATATTGTGTATAGGATGTTTCTAAAACAAATCCCAAAACAGCGCAGTTCACTGTTTTAGTGAACCATTTTTTTCCCTTTATTTATAACTGGACTGCACTCTAATGAATTATTTGGTATAATTAATTAAATGTAAAGCGCTTTTATTGTTATGTTTTAATGACGTCTCTGTTCTGTGACTTAAGGAAAACATAAGATCCAGTGCGGAATTTATAACATTGATACAAATGTTCATTTTGGCATGGGTCAAAAGTGTGCCAATTGCGAAAGCACCATGCCGAGTCGCTGTGCTGCTCGTGGGATGAAGCAAGCATAAAGATTTCAATTTCAGGCAGACACGTTCAACAGTACTGTCGTGTTGTAAGTGTTGACGTCACCATATTCCGTTGTGTATCAGTACTGCAGATCAGATTGAAAAAGCAAAGGATACAGTAGGACCTTGCTTATACGTTTTGGGAAAAAGAAACGCAAGAAAGAATGTATTAATCGGTTAAACATACCATCCGAATTCACTGAAAAATTTGTCAGACTCAATCGTAGTTGACACATTCTTGGTTTAAGTAGTAGTAGTATAAACTTTATTTTGTCCGAGATGGAGTTTAGGGAGGAGGGGAGTGGGAGGGCCCTTCCTCTTCTTCCTCAGGCGGCGGCCAGGCCTTGTGCTTTGGCGGCGTCTTCGGCCATCTGGACGACCCGGAGTTGGAGATCCAGGTCTGAGCTGAGCAGTGCAGTCTCCCACTGCTCTAGGGTAGTGATGGGAAGGGGAGGCAATAAGCTAGTGGTTTTTTTGTACCTTATCAGGGGACATGCCCACATGATGTGATGAAGATCGGCTCTACCAGCGCATAATTTGCAATCTGCGGTATATAGCCCAGGATAGAGGTGACTGTACGTCACTGGGTTTGGGAAAGTGTGCGTCTGTAAAAGGCGCCAGGTAACCGATTGCTTTTTATCTAAATTTTTGTGAGCGGCAGGGTAATGCCTCCTGCCCTGGCGGTAGAATTGTAGAATTTCCTTGTAGGATACCATCCGGTCCCTGCCTGAACGGCGGAGGGATTCGAACTGCTCCTCGCAAGAGGTTGTCGTGCGGCCGCGGATTGCCAGTTCTCGCGCCGCACTGTGAGCAGCTTCGTTTCCCGGAAGACCGGAGTGCGCCGGTGCCCAAACCAGTTGCGTCCATCTGCGCCGGGTCTCGGGTACCCTAGCCAGAATTTTGAGGGCTTCAGGCGAAATGCGCCCTTTCGCGAAATTTTGTATAGCTGTCTTTGAGTCGCTGACTATGAATTTGGCTGCGGAGGAAGCGCACGCCAAGGCGATTGCGACCTCCTCCCCGACCTCCGGCGAGGTTGTAATAACTGAGCTTGCAGCGATGATTTGATTTTGCTGATCTAGTACAGCCGCTGTCATAACGTCTCGGTCACGATACTCGGCTGCGTCTACATAGGCCACGTCCTGAGAGTTTGCAAAGCGTTTTTGTAAGGATTTGGCTCTTTCCTGCCTGCGCTCTTGGTTATGCAGAGGGTGAGTGTTCTTAGGTAATGGTGGAACGTGTATGTGTTTTCTTAACTCTGTGGGAATGTCCCGCTTTGGTCCGAATTGGGTGTTGTATGTAATCCCGAGTGATTGGAGAATGTGTCGCCCCGTCGGAGAACGCGAGAGTCTCTCCAGTTGGGCAATTCGTTGGGCTTCCATGAGCTCGTCAAGAGTATTGTGTACTCCTAGAGCCTCAAACTTTTCGTTTGCGGTCGTAATTGGTAGGTGTAGAGCCTGCTTGTATGCTCGCCTGATCATGAGGTTAATTTTGGAGCGTTCATCATTCTTTAGTTGCAGGAATGGGCTAGCGTACACTATTCTGCTTATGACAAAAGCCTGTACCAATCTGAGTAAATTAGTTTCTTTCATGCCGTGGTGTCTGTTGGCGATGCGCGAAATGAGTCTTGTTGTTTGATGTACGTGCGAGTCTAGTGCCTTTATCACTTCGTTGTTGTGTCCATTTGCCTGTATTCTGAGTCCAAGGATCCTGATGCTCGGAACTATTGGGATGTCCTGGTCGTTAGCTTTGAGCATGATTTGAGGGGGTGTGGTGACAGTTTTCCTGCCTCTGCAAGTGGGTCTATACAGAAGTAACTCGGACTTTTGCGGGGAGCAGGAGAGTCCTTTAGGTGTTACGTATTCTGTGACGACTTCGATCGCGCTTTGCAAGGTTTCTTGGATTTCTCCGTCACTCCCTCCGGTTACCCAGAGTGTCACGTCGTCTGCATATAAGCTATGCTGTAGTTTAGGGATTTTAGCTAGCTTGCTTGGTAATTCTAGCATGGCCATGTTGAAGAGGTAGGGAGACAGGACCGAGCCCTGGGGTGTCCCTCGATTCCCGAGCGAAATGCTCTCCGAGGTTACCCCACCGACGGTGATTGTGGCTGTCCTGTCTGTAAGAAAGTCTTTTATATAATTGTATGCTCTGGAGCCAACTCCTAGTTTGTTTATCTGGGTTAGGATGGCTTCGTGATGAACATTGTCGAAGGCTTTGGTTAGATCAAGGCCAAGAATGGCCCGGGTATCAAGTTCTGAGCTCTGATCACCGTCTATTATTTGGTGCTTAATCTGAAGCATAATGTCCTGCGTGGAAAGCTTGGGTCTGAATCCAATCATCGTGTGAGGGTACAGGTCGTGCGCTTCCATGTGTTTGTTTAGGCGAGTAAGGATGATGTGTTCCAGAAGTTTCCCTAGGCAGGAGGTGAGCGAGATGGGTCTTAGGTTCTGTAGCTGCAACCTCTTGCCCGGCTTTGGTATCATCACAATTTTAGCTTCCTTCCACTGTTGAGGGATGTGGCCAGTCTCCCAACACTTATTCAGATACTTAGTTAGTGCTTCTATGGAGTCATCGTCCAGGTTCCGTATAGTTTTGTTTGTTACGCCGTCCGGACCCGGAGCGGAGTGCGTTCGTAGACCGTGTATGGCCTCACGGACTTCAGCTTCCGTGATTGGTTCGTCGATTATTGGGTTTGGATCTCCCGTGTATGCGGGTAAGGGCATTTTGGAATGGTTTCCGATGTATAGATTCTTGAGTTCGTTAATTAAGTCTGTGTCTGATCCCGGGTAATTATGGATTATTTTGCTGAGATTATGCCCCTGCATAGTTTTACTGCTCTCGGGATCGAGTAGACATCTAAGTATGCGCCATGTTTTGGCCATGCCTATTTGCGCTTCCATTCCATCACATGCACTGTGCCAGTTTTGGCGGGTTAGCTGGTGAGCATATTCCTCAATTTGTTTGTTTAAGATCGATATGCGTTTGCGTAGGGATCTATTCAGTTTCTGTTGTTTTAGTCGTCTTTCCAAGCTAGCTTTTGCTTCCCACATGTGGAGGAGCTTGGCATCTGCCGCCTGGATATTAGCTTCTTCTGGTATGGTTATGGTCGCCTGCTTAACGGTTTGTTGTAAGTTGTCGACCCATGCCTTAATGTCTATAATCTCAGGAACGGCAGGTTCGTTTTTGTTTGTTTGTAGTTGCCTAAAATTGTCCCAGTCCGTGATGTGGATTCGTTTGCCGATAGGTTTGGCGGGTCCCGTTCGGATTTTGGTGGCCACTATGAAGTGGTCACTTCCCAAGTTTTCTTGCGTGTTGAACCATGTGGCGCCTGACACGTTTTTGGTGAAGGTTAGGTCTGGTGTAGTGTCCACGCAGACGCTATTTCCTGTGCGCGTGGGTTGTGTCGGATCTGTGAGCAGCGTGAGTTGCTCCTGCTGCGCGTCTAGCCACAATTGACGGCCTTTGCGGTTATCGGTGCGATAGCCCCATGCCGATGAGTGTGCATTGAAGTCGCCTAGTATGACAAGTGGTTGTTTGTTTGCAATGTGTGCTGCTTTCCGGAATAGATTGAGGAATCTGTGTTGCTGTTTAGGCTTGCTGTATACGTTGAGCACAAACAGGCTGCCAGTTCCTCGCTTTGCCGTAGGAATAATTTCCACTAGGACGTGTTCTACGCACACAATGCCGGTCTCGTGTATGAGTGCCGGTATGTTTCGTTTGATTAGCGTAGCGATTGGCGCTTTGCCTGTGCCCGATACATCGGAGCAGAAGGACGCATAGCCTGATAATTTGGCCTGACCCCCCGTCTCTTGGAGGGCAATTATGTCTGGAGCTTCGGAATCCTTAGTTTGTAGGAACTGCTGGAGATTCCCTCGCTTGCGGCGGAATCCCCGGCAGTTCCATTGCCATATGACGTACATAGCGCTTTTACCGCTATTCCAGGCCATCGTTGGTCGGGCGGTTGTAAGGCTTAGTTACTTTAATGGGCCCTACGCTAGGCCTTTGTTGGGCGTTTTCGAGGACCGCGATTCTGGCATTATAACTTTCGGCAAGGTTTGTTATCATGGTGTGGAATGTTTTATGCATTATCTCGAATTTGATATCAATGGCCCTGGTGATTTCCTCTATGATCGTCTCTTCCCTGATGTTACGCTTAGAGGTGCCAGAGTGGGCGGTTGTCCCTTGGGAAGGAGGGGATTGTTCTACCGCTCTGCGCTTCGCGGGTAGGCTCTCTGTATCGGAATCTGGCTGCGCGTATTGTGTGGTAGGTTCTGCAACTGCCGGAGGTGCATCTATCTCTATATGGACAGTTTCTGGCTCTGCGGGTACAACTTCTTTCGGCGGTGTCGCCTTCAGTTGGGCTACCTCGGCCTTGAGGGCCTTATTCTCTGTTAGTAGAATTTCGAGCATTTGTTTGATTTTAGTTAGCTCGCTGTCGTGAGAAGAGGGGAGCGTGGGGTTTTCTATCTTAGTGGGTTCGGACTGGGAGACTACATTTGCCCAGCTCACCTTGTTGTTATTGGTTGAAGTCTTGCTTTCTTGTTTAGCTTGGGGTCTATGTCCCGATGGGGATCTTGATCTGGATGCCTTGCGATCGGCAGCAGTGTCCCTCGATTTTGATCGGGATGGGCGTTGGGCTGCCGTTGTCTGCTTGTCTGCTTGACGTGGCAACGATGGGTCTCTGCCGCCGCCGCCGCTGTGGTTGTGCAAGGTTTGTTGTTGTTGTCGCTGTTTTTCCCACTGGCGCTGTTTGATGAGGAAAGGCGTCTGAAAGCGTCTCTGGCAGCTCTTGTCTCCCGTGGGGTGATCTTTACCGCACAGCGCGCACTTAGGGTTGCAGCTGTGATTGTCCGCAGGGTTTTGGGCACCACAGTCTTTGCACTGTTTCTTGTCGGGGGTAGGGCACACGTCCGCGCGATGACCGATCCGGCCGCAGGCTCCGCACACTTCGACTTTTTTCTTGTGGAGGTAGCAGCGGTACTCGGCGCCTCTGTAATAGACGTAGAAGGGTACATTTGGGCCTTCAAAGATGATGATGGCTGAGTTGGTGTTGCCCATGCGACGGGCCTGCAGGATGGTGGGGTTCTTCTTGTAGATGAGACTTTTGGTGATGTCCTCCGCAGTGTCGTAGTCCGGAATGTTGTGGATTACGCCTTTGTAGGTGTCTGCCGGTGGGGCGGCGTAGGCTGTGGCTTCGTAGTGCGTGTCTCCAATTTGGAGTTCCCTGATGCGGTTGTATTTCTCAGCATTTGCCATTCGCGGAGTGCTGATTACTATGACATTTTTTTCCACGCAGGAGCGATATATGTCATCTTCCGCCTCTGCAATCGGTACTGCTGCGGCTCGCAATACTTCATCTCGAATTTGCGCATCACTTAGTTTTGAGACATTTAGCCCGTCGCGGGGCCGTACGATGATCTTTATATCTTCCCTTGGAAGTTGTGGCTGTCGCGGCGGCTTCGGTTTCTTGGTGGTACGCGCTGCGCTCTGGCACGCACCAGAACGCGCTTCGCCAGTGCCAGTTGTTTTGCTTGTTTCATCAGCCATTATGCTGAACTGCTCTATAGCTCTACGACTCCTATTGCGGTGGCTGGTGAGCCAGCCCGCTTCTTTAGTTACTTCTTCAGGTGCAATAGCTTCTCCCTCTACTTCAACGACGTCCATGCCTTGAAAAGAGCTTACCCGGTGGGTCGGTGGGGTGGTTGACCCGCCCTCGGTGCGGCCTTGGGGCTCCGCGTCGTCCGGCATCGTGCAGCTGCGGCGCGGCGAGGCGATGATGCCGTAGTCTTGGTTAGGGCTGGCTGTCGTTCGGTGTGCCCGAACGGGTTTTGGGCCGTAATGGCCCTCCCGGTGGGCCGATGATGATGAAACTGGTGTCCAGCGAGAGCCTGTAGCTTCAGGGACCTGACACCGTAGGAATTTTGGTCGGAACGTAGTTTGCACGCCACCAAAATTGGTTGTTCACGGAGCTCATGCGAGGTACGTTCGCTCCGGTTCGCCCCCTGGTGGCGTTCTTGGTTTAAGCACGAAGAAAACACGGACGGTGGCAGAAGAAGACAGGAACAAGCGCTTGTCCTGTCTTCTGCCACAGTCCGTGTTTTCTTCGCGCTTAAACCAAGAAGATGTTACCGTACCAACTCGCCCAACTATCCGTCCTTTTGATGTAGTTGACACCTATGTAATGTGAAGCGTTGCACCAATCGTTGCACCACAAGACGCCGACGTGTGCTGAGCAGGTAGGGCCAGGGCACCTCGAGGTGCGCATTGTTGTTTTTGTGGCTTTGGTGAGCAGACAGTTTGCGCTCCTCGAATTCAGCCTTGGTCAGAGGCTTCATTGAGCAGAGTGTTTTGGTGGGAAGTTTTGATGAGCCCACTCGGCGCGAATCGTGGCTGGAGATGCCAACATGGCGTCAAACAGGTAGGGCGCGAGCAGCCCGACGCATTGTTGTTTTCCTATTTTGTAGCGACAAGAAACAGAAACTAAATTAAGCTGGCGGGCAGCAGGGAACGGCGGCGTGTTTGGTTTATAGCCTTCTGAAAGTGTGCAGAATGCTTCTAATGACGTTATGCCACGCATGTTGTGACCCAGGTAGGTGAAAATGCTTATCGCAGTAGGATTGGTGGCGATAGCTGTGAATGCAGCGTGCAACCTGCTAGGAGATTTGTTGGTACCTAAATTGTAAACTGAGTGTGCACCAGCGTTTTCACATTACCCGGGCGGTTGACTACTGCGGGAAAGCTGCTGCAGCAGGTGGCTACTGTTCTCAATCGCGTGCCTTGCGCCTTTTCTTGTCTACTTTGGTTCTAGCTGCCAGAAAACATATCATACGATCGCAGTTTGGTGATATACTGAGTGTTGGTGCTGAAAAATTTTCTTTTCTGGGAACGTATCAACTGGTAAAAAGTAAACGTAACTGTATTGGATCATGTCTTGTGTTCTCGATTGTGAAAATTGGCACTGAGGAATCATACGACATGGGATTATATCAACGAGGTTCTGTGTACTTACTGCATACATTGCAAATGAAACATGAGCATCGTTATAGTAAATTGTTATATCTTTGTTTTTCTTGTCAAGCCCGTTTTGCATGGGCCCAAATGTGTGTTTATATTTCCGGTTTCCAGGCATCCATTTTTGTGACTTTTTTGGTATGGCAAGTGCATTTCCATGACTTTCAACACTACTTTGTTATGACACTGCTCAGTTGTTCAGTGGGCCTTGTATGTGTGAGAAGAAGCAATCACATTCCTACTACATACTGCCATTATGGGAGTGCGTATTATGTCAGTAGATGAGGGGAGTTGCATGTCATTTTGTCATTTTCTCTACTAAAGTTGAGAAACCCACGAGAATGTAATTCTCAAGAGATCATAGCCGTTTGCTGAAACACTCGGAAAGCCGTGCTTCAGCTAATGGGATATATTGCATGGAACTGTGCTAAAATTTTGAAAGGATGTAAACGAAGCTAATTCAAGCTTCAAACTGGTCTGTGCTTTTCATGGGTCATAGTTGTGTGTGAATAGGGTGATCACTGCACTGTACGAGCACGTGAACAGAGAGTAATGGATTGCCTTGTGCAGCGCATTCAGCAACACCTGGCTTCACTCCTATAAATTCACATATGCACCTTGACCCACTTCATGCTAACTATAAAAAGTGGAATATGGTGTAAGCCGTTAAGTGTTGGAGTCATTATGCTTAAATACACTCTTTGGAGGTTATTATGATGACTAGCTTGAGGGATGTCATTTGATACCAGTGCCTTTTCAAGGAAACACTTAAAGTGTCTAGTTATGAAATTAAAGCACAGAGATTGATTAGCATCTGTGAATACAGTGGCCACTGTGTGCCTTTAATATAAAAAGTTATAGCCTTGCTGTTACATTGATTGTTCAGTTTTCAAATGGTGGTTTTGTGATTGCATTCTTTCTTTCTTTCTCTCTCTCTCTCTCGCTTTTTTTTTTTTTACACTATGTCATTAGGCAAAGAAACTGACGATTTTGACTTGCATTTAAGTACAGCCATAAAGGAGATCTTGTCAGAAGTGGCTATTATGAAACTTGCTGTGTGTCATGCAAAACCATTGCTGACAGCAATTTGTGTGCAGTTACTGGAAAATTCTGTATGTTTTCCATATTGTGTGTTGTGTGTTGTACCATGTGGTAAGACATCTACTATGATAGTAGCCATTTTGTAAAGGATGCATGTAATATTTTTGCTGTGAAGTGTTGAAAAAAAAAAGTTTGCAGTTGTTCCTATCAGATTTTGTAAAGCGCCAATGTGTGGGTGTCATAGTGCTAAGTGTTGATTGAGGTCGGCTTCTCGGCGGGAGAGTGACCGTTGTTACATGTTTTGTTGCAGTGTTCCTTGTCACCACATCACTGGAGTGCACGCATACATTTGCTCTTCTTATCGTTTTGTGGGCAGCTGCATTCTTTTTGGGATTAATTTAGTGCACGTTCCAAAAAATTTCGTTTTCGAATAAGCTGTGTAAGAATAGTGCTGTATTTTTTATCTTTAGATGACAAGGAAATGTCATGGTTAGTTGTTTGGAGTAGTTGGTAATAAGATAGGCTTATCGTTGTGTAAAATACATCTCGCATGGAATTGCTGACAATCCAGTTCAGAACTTTGCTTCATGTTACACTTGAGGTTAAGCTTACTTGTGCTGGAGCGTCAAGTCATGTGTGAAATTTTGCCTATTGCCGCATAAGATGTTATGCTTGTCGCCTTGCTCCAAATCACACTTTTGTTTAACAACAATAGCAACAAGTGTTCTATTCGATGAAGTTTTGTTTAACAACAATAGCAACAATGTTCTATTCGATGAAGTTTTGCAGGTCAGCTTTACTTTTGCTTTGATGGCCATGGTAGATGCGGCTTGCAGAACATGGGCAGCTATACTGGTAAATGTTTTTCATTATTTCTTCCAGTACAGAAACATTAAGCTGGCATTTTTTGCATTTCACAGTTTCACAAATGAGTTTTTGAAGGGAACTGTTGGATCCATTTCCACTCATTGCAGTCACTTAGTACCTGCCATTATTTGCGCATCTGTTCTTATGTTTTAGAGATTCATCATGCATTAAGAAATGCTTTTTCATTAGTTTGTGCAACATTACCATCAGACATTACCATCAACATTACCATCTGCCTTGTACGAGTGCATTATATTAACAGCAGCCTTTTGACAGAAGTCCCGCCGACACATTTTTCATGGCCTCTATTGTCTGTGCAACTGCATTTTGATAATTAGCAAGTACTATTTACATTTTATTCTTCTCTTTTTATGATGAGTGTCAGAACTATTGGAGCTTAATCAAAATGAATGAATGTGATCATTGTGCCTTACATACAACTTTTGTAACATCATGTCAAGAAAAGCAGAGGGCAGTATAGATTTGTTATTCTCCTTGACTATTAAGGAAATGAAACCTTGCGTGCTGCATTTCATGTAGTTCAGCAATGCTTGCGGTGGTATGCAGCTATGAAATGGTGTATTTTTCCAGTTGTGTGCAGTATAGTAGTATAGTGCAGTACTGCTAAAGGTCACACATAGCTGGCAATGGAGGCAGTGCAACTCACAGTTTTTCTTTGTTGAGGGAAAGAAATAGCTCGCATGACAGTCTAGGCCGACAGCTACGCATTGAAAATGGTCTACATGGCTTCGTGCCTTATTCCAGCTGTAGTTGTCAGCCACATACTGCGTGTTTTCTTTTAAGGGGTACCCTGCTCTACGTTGCTGCCTTCTTCATTATGTGGTGTACCCTTAGCTTTTTTGATTTGTCAAGCTATGCCCAGTGAATGATACCACATGTCATTTTTGTGAAAATTTCAGAGCTCTCTGCTATTAAGCAGTTGTTTTTTTGTGCAATGTATTTTGTGTCTGGTAATTCTTTTAACTGTGACAAGCATTCCAGTTTAAAATAGACAATGAGAACAACTGAAACAGTTTTACACTGGTAGATTACTCTTCTAAATCTGTACTTACACTTATTTTGTAGAGAAGGATAGATTATTAGCGGAGGGTTCGAAAGTTGAACATCCCATTATTGTGCCCGAACTGTAGCACTGACATCATAGGGACACTATTAATTTCACTGTATTTATGCAGGCTAGAGTCTCTTCTTGTGCAGGAAAAGCACACTGAAGTTCCTGGGTCAAGGTTTAAGCTAAATGAAGTAAACAGTCAGCTTTAACCAGAAGCTGCCAAAGTCTGTGACATCATAAGGAACTGGCATAGGAATTTTAATGTGTTGTCACCGCTAGTCCTTCATACCTGTGACCTTTCTGGCACACCAAACTTTTCTTTACGGTAAGGTTAACCAATTTGCAACTGGCCACCAGCTTGGAACCGTAGTCTACTAGTATAGTTTAACGTTTTTCATTAATGTCTCCTCCTGTTGCTTCCACATTCTTGGCCTTTGTTTCTCTCAAACGAAGTGCCTGTGACAGAGTGGTGTATATTTTGCTAGGAAATTGAATGTTTACATCTTCCCTACAACCTGTGCAACTGGTTCACGTCAGACCATTCATGTGCAAGCGTTCTCTCTCCTCTGACCGTGTAAGAATGGGCATGTCTGGAATGTTTAACAAAAGTTTTTTAAAAAAGAGCCTATACAGTTTTAGTACTTCCTAGCCTCCAACACTCATATCAGTGCCGATCTCAAGTGTGTTTGACTTAGATCTTTAAAGGTTCAGCTTGGATCAATCTGAGGTCAACCTCCTAAAGTCGTTCCATGAGGTCCTGTAATGTTCCCACAACATTCTATGTGGACAAGTCAATCCCAATCTGTGTTTAGCCAACTGTTTATTGCAAGCCTTTATTATGAGTACAGATTTTGCTCAGTTTTACTCGTATTCACTTTGCATTTATAGTTGTTTATTTGCCATTGTGGCTACAATGTCTTCCTTGAGAGCACGCACCACAGTTCCAAGCTACAACTTCATTCTGTTGGAGGCAATGCAGAAGTACCCTTTGCACTGAGATCTCACAGTTCAATTATGAACATCAGGCAGTCATATTAATTATACACCCCGCCGCTGCATCTTGCCTCAATCTTTTTCAGGCTAAATTAAAAAAAAAGTCAGTGCTGTTAGGAAATCTCCGTTGTATTTCACAAAGCCACCTGAGGCCAAGTAAAGCCAAAAGTGCCTTTTTCAGCAGTACTCATTAACCACGAGGTTCGATGTTCACAAGTTCTGTGAGTAGTTGGTTTAATGAGCATTGGATGTGGCCATGTGATCGAGAGGTTCCACTAAGTTCCTTGAGCACTTTGAACAAAAGTTGTTAGCGTCCTTCTAGGGCAGGCTACTATAGTGGTGAATGTAAAAGACCTTGTGCTTATTATCTGTTTAGGTGCAAGCGACGGGCTTCCCGATGCCGTCGCCTTCGCTTCACCACACAGCACTTAAGGATACAGGGTTTTGATGTGAAAGCGTCAGTCAAATGGTTCACTGAACGAAAAAGTCGGCATCCAATGTCTGTAGCAGCGAAATGGCACCTGAATTCCCACTGGCTGCAACGCCACATTACGAGTGCCCCTCAACAGAGTTCCCATCGGCTGCGACGCCCCGGCATGAGCACGCCTTGATTGAGCAGAGCGGGTGAAAGAGAACACCCACTGCAGTAGCGTGCCAGGTGTTGCATAAGGGGAGAAGGTATCGCCGCGACGCCAAATCGCCCTCTCTCTCGGAAGCCTGTGTTATCCGCGCGTTCCTTGTCCGTGTAAGCTCTTGCCTGCGTTCTAACTGCACCTCGGTAAGGCCAAATCAAAATGCGCTTGGTTGCTCGTGAGGAGTTCATAACTCGAAGGACCGCTTAGCGGCAATCAATTGGACATTAATCCTTTTGCATTCACAACTCCTAAGTGCTTAGGTGTCCTCAGATTTCTTGTGCCTTGTGCAGCTTATGCGAAGATGTTTCATGCCACTTATAGAGTGCAGTGTTTTCATGTTTCAGTATTGACCCCTTGTACATTTATGACTGCTTGAGCTGTTTACTGTCGAGCCATGTGTCAGTTATCTCTGCCAAGTAGGGAAGGTGTTCATTGTGCAGTTCAATATTTGTAGCCAGCTATAGGCGTGTGTGCTACCAAATATGCCAATTTCTTATGGAAGTTCCAGTGTCCAATTCTACAGCATATTGCATTGCCTGTTTATTGTGCAAGTAAGTACAGTTGCCGTCATACTTGACCCTAACACGCCTTAAAGGGCCTTCTTGCTTTTCCTGCAGAGAGTTATAGAGATTTCTGGTTGGGGTGCATTGAATGTGCTAGCATATGGATCTTCTTTCCAAAGCATTGAATGTTTTGCTCTGACAGCTCGTGTTTGTTAAAGTAGAGCCGCTATAGATGTGTCAGGACTGTTCGGGTTAGGTCTGACGGCAGCTGTACATGTTTTTATAGTGCCACTGTTATGCCCGTGTGTGTAATATATTACGGTATGTAAACTGAAAACACCTTCTTGTGGCACCTGGTGCTGCACTTGAAGGGGTCCAGCCTTTCTTGTGACTTCATTGTAAATACCTGTTGTTTTTGCCAAGTCTCTTCAATATTAAGGCTGCTGTTGCATGCATTTCAATGCTAAGGCGTTTGCAGCCTTGCGCTGTTTCGTTATTCAGCTTGGCAATGGACATGATGTTGTTTTGACAACCTTCTCACATTGGGACTGTTTTGTCACACCTTGTTGTTTCATTACTTCCTCCTGTTGTTACTGTTGAATTTATTAATTCATTACTCATTCACCTGCTACTGGTGTCACGCAGATGACATCAGTGGTCACTGGGAAGTACTGCTGTCAAACTTATCGAGCTCAGTCTAGACATTTAAAGCTCTTTCATGCAATCTGGGGCGCGATCCTGTACGCGTTCCAAAATGGAACGGAGGCGTTTCGTTCCATCGAGCCGCACACGATTGGCCAATTTCAACCGCGACGTTCAAATTCACCAATTGTGTGCGGCTCGATGGAACGGAACGCCTCTGTTCCATTTTGGAACGTGTACAAGATCGCGCCCCTGGCTTTCTTTTTGTTGTCGTTGATTGATTTCTTCAATGCCCCCTGTAGCAGTGCTGGTTTGCTTTTTTTTTTCAGCATTAGCATACCTTCATAAGTTAAGCACTACTGATCATTAGGCATTAAGAAGTGCTAATATGAGACCTGTGTAGATTGCAATGACCTGCGGGGGAAGAAGTTCGCCTTGGTAGCACTGTAGAGGCTGCTAAATCCGTTTACATCCATCGTGAAGAATTGTTAGGGTTGTGTGATCGCTTTGCTTTTGTTGGCGGTGAGCCACATAGCGACACCAAAATATTATCCACCTCTGTTCAGGAAAAGATTTCAAATGGGGATCTTCTTTAGCACAGACCAGAAATGCAAGTCTGCTAATTGCATTACGTAAACCTGTGCTAGTGTGTGAGGATTTCAACATTGCTCTTGCAACTTAAAGGGAATCTGAAGAGGCTTTATAATTCGAAGGTTTACGGGGGTTTGGAAGACTGACACAGTATAATTTAACTCCTGCAGTCATTTTCTCGATTATGCACGTAGAAGTGCCGCAATCGCGCTTAAAATTTTTGTTGAAGCTCCGCCCCCTTCGCTCGCCGAACATAGCAGCGAAAGACTGGGCGCGAGGATGACGTCACAACCGTGTTCGCCATCAGAGCCCGTTAAACGACCCGCGGCGTCTCCCGCAGACGCTGCGGCTTGTTTTTGCTAAATTAAACAACTTGCGATGAATTCTGGCCTCTTAAACTATCATTTTCGGATTCAGGGGGGAACTATAATAATTCGTTCAAAGCTCCCTTTTTTTCGAAAAGTGATTCAGCTGCCCTTTAGAAGCCAATTGTAATAGTTTTCATTGAAGCAGCTGTCTCTTTCACCTCCATGCTAAGCACTGTGGACCAAGCTTAACATGGTACGTGCAACAGGTGCAATACTTGTGCAGTCACTAAGTGAGCAAAGTGAATGCGAAAAACTGAGGAGCAGCCACGTAACAGCCATATCAAGATAATAGATGCTGAGGCAAAGGAAAAAGTAGAGAAAATAACTTTCTTTTACTGATATCTGAAATATAGGCAGCAGTATAGTATGTTCCTGGTAGTGGTGAAGGGAAAAGGAAAGGAAGAATCAAAATATCAACTCGCCGGTTGGGGGGAGGGGCAATGTTCCAAAGTGTTTGTTTTTTTTTTTAATTCCCTTTTGCAGATGTGCCTTCAACACTCTAGGAAGCGTATTAATGGGAGTATAGCTGTGTGTTGGGCATGTTGATAAGTATACTTGGAAAGCGTTTTAGTGCAAGCAGACAAGGACAAGAGGAGTACATGTCATACTTCAACCAAATGGAAGTTAGCGCGCCGTGGTGTCTGTCGCCCTCTCTTGCACTTGTCTACGGACACCATAGTGCATTAACTTCAATGTCCTTGAAGTTAGACATGCCTCTCTGTTGTCCTTTTTTGCTTGTATTAAAATGTTTTTCAAGTAATAGTGGGAGCTTTTGTCATTGGGGGAGAGGTAAAGTTCTGTGCCTTTTAGCATGTATGCACCTACGAGAACTTAAGCCACAAGAAAAAGTTTTAACAGGGCTGTTACAGATTGCTATTGCTATTTTGCAATTTCTTCTATATTTTGAATCATCACATGATGGGCCAGATGTAGCAGTGCAGTTGAAAATGCCAGCCCGTTTTTTTTTTTTTTTTTTTTTTTTTTTTTAGTTTTAGTGACCACATGTTATCATTATCTGCTTCAGACAGCATTGAATGTGGACATTTAGTTAGTAGGTTGTTTTTCAGGTGAATTTGAGACATTGTCATCACAAATGATAAGCTGTACATCATGTTCTTCCTGTTGTTCAATACTGTCATCTGCTGCTTGTTAACATGGCAACGTAGTATATACACACAAACACACACACTTATTTTCTTGTAACTAAATGCTTCTTTTTTATGTAAAGATGCCATTTTCCTTCTTTGTAACTAGCAGCTTCTTCAACACATACATACGTCATTTTTGTCAGTGTCTTATGCAAAGGTGTACGTTTTATTTTTTTTTAGTGGTCTCGCAGCTATGATTTGTGTTGTATGTACATTTTGTTTAGGAATGAGCTACGTACACCCACTGCACACTGACACTTCTGTTTTGTATTCTTTGGCCAGTTGGGTTATTTAAAAATTGAGCCTTTTTCTTTGGACTGAATTTTTGCTTTTTTTTCTGTTTGGTGGGGTTAATGGTGTACTTAATGATGAGAGATGATATTGCTTGAAATTAAGCGATAACTTTCTTATTTTTCTTGTTATTCTAGATGGAGCATATTTAATGTACTATTGGTCTCTTTTTACACATAATATATTACATCAGTGAATGTATACTAAGCAGTTTCAGCTGTTTCGACTTGTGCTGCTTTGTATCTTGTGGTGAAAGGATGGCTGATAATGTGGGATTATATTATTTTCACCAGTGCGTTGTGCACACCCGTAAAAGATTGTTTCATTTTTTAATAAAGCGACGTGCACTGCGTGACTATTTCGTGTTTGTGTTATCACTTGTTTTTATGAATGGCGCGAGAACACTTTGACCTTGGAGTAATTGTAGCTTGCCGAAAAGGCATGCACAAATTGTAGGGGTTGTTGAATATCAAGACAAAGTACACGAGGCCCCTAAATCTTGGAAAGCTGCTTAATATTCTTGCGGCTGCACTTGAAAGATGCATTTCTCAAATTAAACCATTTTACATAAAATATACCTTTTAATGTTTTTAGTGTTATATTTCAAACTTGTCAACGGTTTTCTTTTTATGTGTGATATTAGGATTGTCAGACAAATGGCATTCGCTGCAGCTATCGTCATCGTGAGATTTAAATGTCGTTAAAAATGTGCATGTAGCAACAACTTCGTATATAACAGCGTTAAGAAACTTAGTCCTAGACACTTCATGGCATAAATTTCACATGTTGGGCACGGGCACTAGTTGTTGCCGAAGACCATTCCTTCTTTTTCAAGCCATCGAATAAAATTTTAATTTGATGCTTGCATATGCTTTGTAAAAACCTCTAAATCCATAACAAAAAAAAAAAAGTTTCCTACAAAGTTTGCTACAAATCCTGGGAATGTGGTTGAATGCGGTCGCAGCAGCCTGCTTCCGTATCGGCGTCCTCTGCATACTGTTAACAAGAATGTCCACAGTGATTAGTGTGAAAAGGAACTAGTGAATTCTTTTCGTTGTTGTGTAACTGGGTTTTTAATTATAAAAAAAAACAGTAGTAGGCCTAAGTGAAATAAAGCTAAATATGAGCAAACCATGCTTCAAGAAAACAGTAATAATGGCTTGCTGTTATTCGTTACAAAGCACAACTTTTATTTGGCAGAATCTGAGTACTCCTGGCACATTTGTGTGACCGTTGTGTAGTTCACGGATGTAAGCACATTAGGTGTGCACCGACTAGGAAGTTACAATAAAAAAAAAAGACTCTGGAAATTTTGGAGTAACGCACACGTTAATGGAAATACAATGCTGAATAAAAGCACGAAGGAAATAAATTTGTAGCTAACGGCTCTACAATGCCGGAGAGAGTCGAGAAATGTTAAGAGACTCGGCAATGGGCTCAAGCTATGAAATCCTCTATGTATGTGCTGACTGATTAATGGAAATGCAATGTCAAAGAACAAGGCAAACAGCTCAATACCATTGTACCGGTGTTCAACCTCTGCCATTTATTTAAAAGAAGAAACGTCAAGTACAGCACAAGTTGTGCCCGAAATAAGGCCTTAAAAGGTCATGAAATATGTTTTACGGGATTAAGGAAAATAAAGTGATGTGATGTGATGTGATATCTGCAGTGTGTTCAATATTTTACTCGATTAACATAGATTAACATAAAGCTGTTATTAATGGTTTTTGGGGTGATTTTGCACATCCTCTCAAAAGGATGCGAAAAATATGTATTCACTTTTGCCATTTTATTTTACTTTTCAACGTAGCTGTAAACATTGCTGCGCAACATTCCTGGCTAGATTTATTTGTGTTCAACAAGAATGCACTCATGGTATCATGACAAATAGTTCAGGCTAAATTGTTTCCACGTAATATCTGAATTTGGAATATTGTTGACTGCCACTCTTATATGTAAAGTCTCTCTCTCTCGAATTTTGTTACACCGAAACAATTTTAAATAAGGCGCGCATTATCGTATAATCAAAACTGCAAAATGGCCTTTTTCGGTCATAATACTGTTAGCAGCAATATTTACTGTAATTTTAGATCGGCTGCATCCGTTTATACGTGTAAATTTGACATGTAAATAATAAACGCCTGGTTTCAGAAACATGCATAGAGTTTCTCACTATCAAGAAAATTGGCCGCATATCTGCTTGCTTCGCTGCAAATGACGTCGAAATACGATAGTCTTCTGCCGCCCCTGATACGTAACGCCCTCTCTTCTACCCCTCCCCTCTCATTCCTTCCCATAATGGATGCAATAGAGGTTTTGCTGAATTCAATTCAAATTTCCCGCTATTGCCCTTCTCTCGCGACATCTGTTGGGAACTTTTATTACTTTTGGCTTAAAGCCGGCTACAGAGCCGCGGTTTGAAGTCGGCTTGTTTTGAACGCGAAGCGTCTCTTCGACACCATTTCTAACGCGTTGATATTTCATTTACTAACGTAAAAACCAGACCAGTGTGTATTCTTAATTAAATGAACGCTGTGGATCACGGTTATGTACATATATTTTGTCTCAAATAGGCCTGAGGTTTCCTTTGCGCTGTATAATGTTGTCGTGTATGACCCCGTGCCACCAGTGCTAGTGGCTTGGTTGGTTTTGGCCGGGCGGTTGAATCGAGTGACAAAGTTTTTCGCGTTTAGGTAGTCAAAGAAAGACTATCGTCTTTAAAACTCTATGGAAACATGTTTACGTCGCCGGTCGTTCTCGCTCGTGTCTCTCGGCGGCTGCAGGACGGCTAGTGCGGCCAACGCTCGTCTTTTTAGATTCTGATTCGACTGACTGTTGCTACACCGAAACCTCGGAGGCCACGTAAGTCCTGCTGCACGTAGCGTGCTTCGTGCGCTATGAAGATGGAAAAAAATAAAATAGAAAGTTTGATAAAACTATGCTATAATGCTCGTGAGTTTCACAATCTAATTCGCTGCAACGGTTTAAGCCATTGCGCAAGGCAGCGTTCTTTCTACGCTACGTGCAAATCCACGCTCTAGATAGTGAAACCCATCTCAAAGGCAATGCTTCTAGCCTAAAGATACGTCACATGAGCCATGTTGTAGACAGCCGTAAAGTTTCGAGGGAATGTGAGGCGAAGCGGGCATGACATATACCAAATTTAAAATCAAGTTTGTTTGCGTAGAAAAAAAATCAGTGCAAATAGTAAGCAATGACGTTCGTTTAACTTTTTTGTTGTTATTTAGTGGTTGAATTTTTCTAAACGTAGCGCTCAATCTTGGTTCGGCTGGCCACACTGGAGCGAGCAAAGTCAGCCAACGACCAATGGCCAATCGTAAAAGTCCTATTTAAACTGTGTCTCGGGAAGGAGTTCGTTCATACTAGTTTTATAGCTGTCAATGCGTGCGCGTGAATAATTTGTGCCCTGATTCGACCCGACTGTTGCGTCCACTACCAAAATGGCTGCACAACTGGGAGGGCTAAGAATTGGCGCCAGCGTTGACATTCAACGAACGGACGGTGAGGCTTCGCCTTGGGCGGACGTTTTCATTGAACCTAACCCTAAGGTGATGCGAGCCAGCGCTCGGCTCGCCGCAGAAAAAAATAAGAAACGCAAGAGACTGACCCGCTTTCTGAGCGATGCTCATTTTGTTTATACGACAGGGGAATGGTCTCGCCAAGTTCGGGGGGTTTCACTGTTATATTAAGCGCAGGCGCGGTGTATGTGTACGCGGTCTGCATGCGAGAGAGCTGCCTGTCGCTTGGCGGTTAGCTCGATAGCCGCCCAGGACCTCCCCAATTTTTTTTTCTTTTTTTCTTTCGTGGGCGGGTTTCTGTGCCAGCGGTGCTAACCAACAAATTGCATGCATCGCGCAGTTGTCTTCGCGAGCTATCGCGAGACCGTTTTTGTTACAACTGCACCGCAAGGTGCACCAAGTAACGGCTTCACTGCGTAATGGGTCGGCTGCTACGCGGTGAAACAATGACTGTTTGCTCAACGAAAAAAATAAATAAGTGGCGTGCGCGCATTGCAGCATGCTTTGGGGCAGGCTGTCGTATCATCCGCGCTTCCGTGAAGGCGGCACCGTAACTGACCGTAGCGCAGTGAAGACCGTGTCGTCGGAAAGCGCGGGCTAAGATGCCGTGGTGGTTATCTGCCTCGAAAAGCGCAACCGTCGACGACTGCCCAGGCATGCATCACTCTTTCCATTGAACGCCGTCACTGCCGCATCATCCACAGTTCCATAGAACCGGAAGAAATAAAAGGAATCGACCAAGCACGTAAACGAATTAGCGTAGAGTGTGGGATGTCGGCTTGCGCTGTGGTCTCTCTCCGCTTCGTCTCCGATCCCACGGCCCCTCCCTCTCCCGTCAAGGCCATGCCTAGACATTCACGGTCGTTTAACTTGTTTAAATGCTGTCCCTCTGTGTCTGGCTTGCTCTGGCGCGGCGCGTTTTTTCTTTACCGAGATTCAGAGTTGTGCGTTTAATGTTGCGTTTCGGCGCTCGACTATTTCTCTTGGCACTGCTTTCCGATCGATTTCTTTTTTTCTTTTTCTTCATCGATCTGGTTTCTTTTCTTGTTTATGCTGTCCAGGTTCTGTGCTTTCTCGTGTTTTGTTTCGTCGCCCACTTATTGCGAAGCCGAGTCGCCTCCTTTTCCATGTATAATCTCTGGGTCACATCGAGCAGCCTCGTCGGTGTCTGCTTCTCGTCGTCGTGAGGCGACTTGTGCCAGAGTCGTTGCGATAGTCTCTCCTTGTATACCAGTCACGAGGGGTGCCGAGAAACGACTCTTTTCTAACCTCTGGCCATAGAATGAACTGGCGCGGGATAGAGAATGCACTGACATAAAAACAACTTGCAAAAAAAGAAAAGGTGCGGGCTGGTCTGTTTTCCGCGAGGCGCGATTCTCGGCCGCGCAGCAATTTGGGCATCGCGCGTACCTCTGTAGAGTCCTCGCCTAGCTAGCGGTTTTTTACGCTCGCCGACTGACCTGCGAGTGTGTGTGATGTCGGCGGTCGCGTGGTCGCTATCCGCATGTCCCGCTTTGTTTACTCGGTTTCCGTTTAGCGGGATGGCGGTCGTGCCAGGCAGCAGGTTTGTTGCTACGTCTCTCTCTCTCTCTCTCTTGCTCGTGTTTTTTGTTTGCCGTTTTTTCTTGTCGCTCTTCGCAGCCTTTCCCCCAGTTCGCTTGTGTGACAGGGCCCGTCACGACTTTTCCGGCGCTGAATGCCCGCGTCTGTCGCCCGCTTGGCATTTTCAGCTGCCTCTTCGCTCGGTCTCCTGGTCACCACGCTTGTCTCGTGTGTGCAACACGTTGTCGAGGCTTTAGCCCTGTCGCATTACATATCTCGCTGTGTTGCCGTTCTGCGTTTATTCTACGCGGTGTCCCGGATGGCTCCACATTCTTGGTTTCGCATTGCGACGTTCCCAGTTCATCCTTGAGCGTGTGTCTGTCAATCATTTTCGTGTACTTTGACGGGCGCGCCCACGGCCCAGACTTGGTAGAACCGTGCACTGCACTGTTATTTGCGGCTTATGACCCCCCAACCGGCGGTCTCCGGGCACGCGCTGGACAGTTCATTTAACGGTTTCACGGAAACGTCCCCCTCCCCCTCTCTTCCCATCCTGAAATTTGTGTACAAGGGATACTTATCATAAAACGGCGTTCTACAACAGCCGGCCCCCTTCCCCAGGGTGCACTTCTGGACATTGGCTCAAAATACCGGCGTTACCCAATTTGACGATACGGTGGAATTTGACAGGGCACACCGGGGGTGAAGTGAGTTCCGACCCTCGAAAACAATCCTGGTTACGCCAATGGTCACGTGGCGCTGCCGTTATTTGGTTTTCACGTGCTGTCTGACGTACGAGAACTCCACTCGCTCCGTGGCTGACACATTACTACCCGTTGTGAAATTCGTTAAACAGCTTCGTGGTTTCCATCCCGTTTCTTGACGCCTGCTCCAGTCAGTACTGCACGGTTTTAATGGCAAGACGAGCGATCTGCACTAGCAGACGACGCGACAGGCGTTTTTTAGAGCGCTCCGTCCGGAAGAGAATGAGTGTGTTCAAAATAGAAAGTTAGAAAAACAACATAATAAAGCTGCGAGAAGCTGCGCGCGGTTTACTCTGCTGCAGCTGTACCAGCGGCAGGCGCCGCATTTTCAAAAAAAAGGAGGGTGAGGTCACTGGCGCGCTTAGTCACAGTTCAACGGCTCTTCGCGCATCGCCGAGCAATGAAGCAAAAATAAGCGTATGCCATCGCTAAGAGAACGCGTGTTGGTCCGGTTTCCCGTCTACGGCATTTCAGATCCCGAGTATTTTCACTACCTGTCGTCGCTTCGTTTTGAGGGTAGGTTTCGTTGTTGACAGCACGGGCAGCGTTTGGCCCTTTTTTCGGTCTAGCACTGTTTATTTTTGCCGTCCAAATATTTTACCGCGCGCGTGGAGTTATCGGCAACCCTCTCGTCGGACATCATTGTAGCTTCCATTTAGCGATAGTTCTGTGCATTTGTTTAGTCTGTTCAGCAGCGACGTCGTGGCATCCTTGATAGTTCGGCCCATAGTTTCCTTCAAAAATTGACGCTTGTGGGCTTGGCTCGACCCACTAAGGGTCGAGCCATGCCCACAAGCGTCAAACTTTGAACTTGGACGCTAGCATCTACTACAGTTGCAAAGCACTACGGTTAGTGCACGGATTTGCGTAAACTTCGGCCTTCTGGCTTCAAACGGCTTATGGCACTGCGAATTGATCACGTTCGACAAAATGTTTGGTTACACGTGCAACCATTCGCAGTGATTATCTACGTGCACACTCTGCCTTTTGCGTTTAGAGGAATATGATTGCTTCGAAGTATACAATGAAGGCTTCTAAAGGGCGTATATATATAGTGACCGAATATACTGTAACGCGAGAAAGGAACCATAATTAACTTTTCAACGAACTAACAAAACGAGGCACGCTTGATTTTATTCGAAAGCCCATTCAATTCTGTAGAAGAACTCAAATTTCAGTTTCAAAATGTTCACCTTGTGCTTTCATACAGGCTTGAGGACTCTTCCGCAAGTTCTTCAAGATAGCCGTGATGTCTTGTGGAGTGATTATCTCCCACGCTTTCCGCACGTTTGAACGATTTGGGTAGAACGCATTTTGCACCAGGATCCGGGAAAGTTCACCTCGCATCACTCAAGAGTCTTCTTCGCTCCGTGGGCTGGGGCCCAGTCCTGCTGGAGCCACCAGTCAGTGTTTTCTGCCAATTCCCTTGACCCCAGGGAATGACCGCGCCCGCCAGGATCAGTTCCCGATACATCTCGGCTTTGAGTTAACCCCGTTCGGCACAAAAACGAGCTTGGTTGTCCCAAGGCCTGAAATTCCGCCCCAGACCATGATACTCTTGGGAAAACTTTTTTTTCTTTTCTTCTTCACTCATGACAGTTCGCGAAGAATCCGTTGGCAACAATTCTCGGTGATTCTGTGAATTACAAGTAGGTTCGGCGGTGAAAATCTTCTAATCGGTGAAGAGAATCCAGTTCAGGGCCTCATCGCGGCTCGGCTGCTTCATCCTGCGGCACTTTTCTCGTCCGGAGGCCTTCATTTGGTTCGTGAACAGCTGTCCTTGCGATGGTTTGCGCACCGTGAGCTTTAAGGTCCTCTTTCACGAGTAGCTGCAAGGTCAAGTTTAACTCCTTCCTCTTAGGCGAGTTTTCTCAGTGGATTTCTCTTGATTTTCTTGCTGACGGCCAATTACAGCTCACGGGTTCTTGCCGTTCGAGGCCTCCCGCTTCGCTGTCGGTCCTTGACGCCCCCTGTCTCCTCGTGAGGCTTATAGCGCGTGAAAAGACAAGGACTAAGGAAGACGTGACACACACAGGCGCTACCTGTGTGTCACGTCTTTGTCTTTTCACGCGCTATAAGCCTCACGATGTCATACCAACAAGCCCAAATCACTGCATTACAACCCTACCCTGTCTCCTGAAGACGTTTGACGAAGCGATGGACTTGAACACGCTGCAATTTAAGCATCTTCGCGATCTCTGAAATCGTCATACCCTGCTTGTGGTGGGCAACGATTGTGCGGCGCAACTCTTCAGAGGCCATATCAAAAAAGCACAAGGAACACACATTGAATGTCGGTGCTAAAAATTGCGAAAAATATGAAATAAAATTCACAGTGCGTTACAGGATAGCAGCTTTATCGGCCTTATAGTAGTACTACACAAGTAATTGCGAATGGGGACACGAGTAACTATACGACCGATTACGAGTATTTGGAATTACGAATAATTGCGTCGGCTATGGCAGAAATGCGCCTGGAGGATCCCTTATATCGCAATAAATGTCAACTAGAGTAAAAAGTAGTAGAAAAGCTCGCACCGCGCTTTTATGAGCGACATTATCGTCCCTATCCTTATTGACACAGCAAAACTTGATGACGTTGCGTAGCATGAAGTCATAATGTCGATGTCACCGGGACCGATATGTGGTATCGAGCTAAAGTATCTTAAAGCGCGTAGTACTTCCTTAGACTTCTAGTGTTTCAGTACACCTTGCGTTCTTGAATAAATACAGCACGATGTGGGACTTCTGCCGATCCTTCTGAGGACGGCTTCCTAATCGTACCAGCTGCTGAAGATTTCGTGCATAGGTAGCGTGCACTGTTATTGCACCGTCATCTTTTAATGCACGCGTCGATGCGCGCCGTTAATTGGCTCGTTGAACGTCGTCTGAGCAGCCATGTATCGTAAGTCACGCTTGTGTACGCCCACCCTCATGTACTGTTGCGATACTTCGCGGTCAGAAGTGGACTGCTATGAGAAGTTGCGACGTTGGGAAAAAACATTGGCGTCATCCGATAAGAGTACACGGTGACTCGTGTTCGATAAATGTACCCACGTGGTTTTGTCGAGCAAGGCGTCGTCTAACTCCCAGTGACGCCGAAACGTATGCGTACCTTGTCTCCGAAGTCCTCTAATGTTCGAATTTCGCATGTCGCGTACGCCTGTAAACGTCACTTCGCGAGTTCGGTGGTAAATGGAACGCCTAGTTCCGTGTACTAAATGCGTCATATCTTGCGCCATTATATTGCATCGAATTACGTGACGCATGCTTGTATCTTTCATATATGTGACGCGCTATTTGTTTCGGTCGCGATTGCGAGAAGTCTAGTATCCTTTGTAGCGTTGCCTGCTGTGCCAAAAAACGGAGCTTGTCGTAACGAAGGGACTAATTTAAAGGTATTGAACGATGGGCGAGTCGGTACGCCCTACTGACGATGAACAGCACGATAGACAAGGGACGGAAAAAACTGGTTGCTAGTCTGCGGCTCGTTTCGTGTTTCTTTCCCGTCCCTTGTAAAAAAACTTCGCGTCATAACGGAAGTAGCCTTATCTGTACACGCTCGACAAATGGGAATTTCTGCCCTGTTAAGGTGTGGCGCTTCCATTGAGTTCAGTTACTGTGTAGGTCGCAAAGCTGCTGTGCTCAAGTTTTGAATCCCGAGGCTGTATGCCTCCTCGTCACGGGAATTAAGCATTTTCACGTATCTCGTGAAATTAATCGGTCGACTGTATTCTTACACTGCGCCACGTGGGAAAGCTAGCTTGACGTCACCCGCGCGATGTCACGGGGCACGGGCCTTTCGACTTTGATTAAACAGGCGCATAATTATACTATCGTGCCGATGTCATATTTCAGTCGACTTCGCAAAGCATTTGTCACTTTTTCTCCGTATTTTTCCGTATTCTTACGTCGCGGATTACAACGCGTAATAACCCATTGTATGGCATTTTACAGCGTGATTGCGGCTCCAGAAGGTGTGGAGTCTAGCGTATCACCAGGATGACGTCACGAGAGGGGCAGGAATAGTGATGAATACTGGACCCGAGTGCTTCTTTTTTTTTTTTTTTTTTTGGGGGGGGGGGGGGGACGCCAGGGGCTAAACTTGCCACGGACCCCACTGACGATGAATCACGGTGATCGGTTAAGATGCGAAATATTTTAACTGTTAATTCTAAGTTTCGCCTGCTGTTTTCTAGTTTTATCAGATAAAAGGTTACATGCCTATGAACATAGGAGGGCACCTTGCATCTTGGTATGATCTTTGCAACATTTCTACTTTCAGAAAACTTGTTTTCCTCATGTTATGTCATCTAACGCTTATTGTCTAACGAGCGCGTCGCTATCATTTGACCGTACAGTTATCACAAATCCACGAAGTGCTCCATCACTCGGGAAAAGGAGAACAGTGTTGTAAAGCAGAACATTTTATTTATGCATTGACACTTTAAGTTGCTATGCATATGTGGCCTTCAATTTAGGCGAATACAGGAAAGCACTTGTACTAAGAGATGTATATTCTCGTCTCATATAGGCGATAAGTACCTTGCGGGTGCTGGTCCAACGCATATGTCCAAAGACAACCTCTTTGCACGAAAGGCAGGTCACCTTGTCGCACCAGATTGTTTGCGTTTACTTCGGCTACTACGAAACACTTCTTTATAACGTGACGATGGTAGCCATGAGACAACCGAACACCCTTTGTACACCCATAAAGGTAAAAATGTTCAGTGTAGACGACGCTTTACAACTTTTGTGTAGCCAATATTTGCTATAGGGCCCTGGTGAGGAGCTTTTTAAAATTAGGAGCCTGTCAAGGAAACATTTGTCATGGAGCCTCCTAAATGTCGGGGGCCCGGGGCTGCAGTCCCCCCCCCCCCCGGCCAATAGGTTAATACAGCCTTGAGTCTACCGCTTTAGCACAAATAATGCTCGGCAAGGTGTTATTTGCGGCGTATCACCGGCTTGTGACGTTGTGACGTCATGTGCACTGCTCTTGATATGGTAACCGTTTTAATGCGTAATGGACGATAGGCCCGAACACGTCCGGAAATGTCTGGGCGAGCGCCGTTATGAACCATTAGCTCACGTTTATATGCAACAGCCATGCTGGTTTTCATGATTTTGCGAATTTTTAATTTCCTCCGGGGATAACATCGAGTAAAATCTAATTGTTGCACCACTCCTCCTAGTCTGCGTGTTTGACGACCGGCGACTCGCACGGAAAGTCTGGTCGGTGTTACCTTTCGGCCTATCAGAATAACCAAAGCGTGAAGGCCAATACGGCGGTTATCTACAAGGGTTTGGGCACTTTTATACGCCTGTTACTATGATATGGACTCGGAGTTCTAATGGTGGTATTCGCAGTCATCCGTTTAAGAATCGCTGCAGTAGTCCTCGGCGGCACGCTTGCCAGTGAAAACTTCGAGGCTCTCGGGCGCGAAGTGACGGCGCCACGACCGCCAGGAACTGAAGCACTTAGTTTCAGTTCCATCACCGTTAGTCGGCCGTCACCACACGCCCCCCCCCCCCCCCCCTTTTTTTTTTTTTCTTTTCTTTTTCTGGTTACTCTGAGGGGGGAAGACAACGATTGCGAATGTTTGAGTCATGGCTCCTCCCGGACGCTTTTCGTTGACATAAAATAGGCAATTTTGGCTCCCCCACTAGGAGTTGCTTTTTCCGTCATGCCTATCGAGGAGCTCTACCCCCTCGTCCCCTTTCAACAAGTGTGGCTCGCAGTCAGGGCTCGGGGGGCAGAGATGCAGATGTAGAGACCGCGTGTTTCCGTTTGGCAGCTAGGCGCGTAAGGGCGACCGGTGCTCGGTCTTTCTCCGCATGAGCTGTCTTCGCGGCTGGCCCAACGTTGGCCCAATGTTGCCCGCGCACCATGTGGGCAGACTCTGGCCTGCGCCGGAGAGAGGGTGTTTTTGCGGGTTGCCTTCTCTTCCCCGCTTCTTAACAGAATAGAATGCACGGGTGCTCGCGTGCGTCCCACACGTCTTCGTCGTCGCCGGTTAGCGCGCGAGCGCCTTGTCTCCTTATTTGGAGACGTCGCTCCCCGCCGCCGCCACGGTTTGTGTGCGCCCTTCGAAACGGGGGGGTCCGTCTCCTCCCTGCTTGGCACCGCCCGGTCACTGAGCCTTGTTCTTGAGGCCTCGTAACTGTCCTCGGGTCGCCAATACGGTGCACTACTTGTTGCAGTTGCGAGGTGACGAGGGGACACTTGCCGTGAAATAGGCAGGCGTTTTTCGGGCTCTCCTATGTAGAAATGAGGCGCATTTACCAGCGTCCGTCCGTGTCTAACTCATTTTCATTGGGTACACGTCCTTGTGTATTCGCTGCTACCCCCCCCCCCCCCTTTTTTTTTCTTCAAGTTCATCAATGTAAAAAAAAATTACATGTAGGTCCTTTGCGCGAGATTATCTATAGCCTTTTATAGGCAATTTATTAACCTTGCAGCGTAATGTGAACCAAGGAGTTGGGCAGTTTTTATTGCGGGCGTCTTCGGGAGCGTCACAGTTCAGCGAACGGAGGACTCCTTGTATAGGCACGCCACATGCAAATAGCGGTTAACTAACGCGTTGTCTGTGCTGGCTTCTTTCAATGCTTCATGTAGATGGGTTTTTGGTATTTCGTGACCTTGTCAGTGTTGTAGCAGCCGTGCGCAGAAGGCGCGCAATCGCTGAACATTACGACGTTAGACAAACGGGGCCAAATGTAAATGCTGGAAGAAATGGAAAACAACAGTCGGTGAAACGACCTGCTCGAACAACGCAATTTGGACAATTTCAATGTGAATGTCGAGAGAAATGTTCGGCCGTCAAACAACCATAAAATGACTCTCGAACCTTTTGCTCCAATACAAATGCTTCTGTGGTACGTTCTACGCTCGTGATACATTGTGCTTTTTGTGGCGAAAAGTGATTTTGAGTAACTTCAGCGGCTACCGTCTACGACACTGCAATGCCCGCCATCCTGGCCTGTGTGTTCAGTTCTGCGCACCAACTTCCATAACGGTGCACCGATTTGCCGAGGCGCGAGCTCTTCCTCATCGGCGCCGCTTCTCGTCGTCTCGTTCCTTTCCTCGCTTTATCGGTTTTTCATGTACGTCTTGTCTAGTCTGGCCGTCACCTCCCTGGCGTGTCTTCCTTCCTGACGAGGCTTCGCGAAGTGGGAAGTGGCTTGTTCCTTAAACGGCATCGAGGACCGTGCTGTGAACAGAAAGTGGACGGCATGCCTTAGCCGCCTGTTTATAGTTTCGGTTAGGCGCGTTCAGTGGCTCCACTTTCGTCGGTTAGTGCTGTAGCTGCGGTTCGCTGTTGCGGTTCTCGGCGTTCGGGTTCGCGTGGGGCTGGAGGTTTTATTTTTGCGCACGGCAACGTATCCTTCGCCGATCTTTTTTGTGCGCTTCCCTCCCTTCGTACTGTGTTTTGCCGTGGGCAAAAATAAAACCGCCGGCTGCCCGTGCGCGCTCTTGTATGCTCAGTTGCCCGCGTGTCTTACTATCTGGATTCTAGTAACCACCGAGCTATTCTACTAACAGTCGTAACGTTTCACCGAGATCAATCTGCATCCTATTTTCCGGAATATACCATCGATCTTTTACTCGCGGGATCGAATCCCGGCCGAGGCGGCCGCATTTCGATGGGGGCGAAATGCGAAAACACCCGTGTACTTAGATTTAGGTGCACGTTAAAGAACCCCAGGTGGTCCAAATTTCCGGAGTCCCCCACTACGGCGTGCCTCATAATCAGATCGTGGTTTTGGCACGTAAAACCCCGTAATTTTTTCTTTAAGTCATTTCCTATTTACTCGTACATTTATCTACTTTAATGCTGCCAATCTCATCTGTGGTGAAATCAGAAGGGGCACACTAAAGTGCAGCTTAGAGTAAAAACACTACGCAGTGATCAGGTCTAACGTGACGCAATGCAGGGCTACTTTCAAACCTCACGACTGCTGTAACACTGGGTAATAAACTATATGAAGGGCATCAAAAGTTAAATGCCTCAGTCAAATATGAATGTGAAAGATACATTTCGTTTAAGCTGTTTGGTTATATGCTGAAAGCAACGTCTCCGCGTGCAAGCCGCCCGTTCTGTATGGCAAATAGTGCACGTGGTTGCAGGGGCACCGTGCAAGACTTAGCTGCGGCGCCGACGACATACGAAAAATGGGTTTAATTAGTACCAGTAATTGGAACGGCGTTTAGTTTCTTTTGACACTTGCCGTACGCACACATAGACGACTAAGCATCGCGTGATGGATTCGCAAGTTGATGCATCTTGAAATTTCATGTATCTCGCGTTATTCAGAACTCACTTCGCGAGCCTTTTGTCGTCTGTGACGTCAGTGGTCGAAATCAGCTTAGTGCAGATTTAGTGCAAAGTTTAGTGCCGAACGTTAAGACCATAATTAAGTCACTTTTATACAGTTACGCGTGCATTTTATTTAATGTTCGGAATGAGTATTTCACATGACACATGTACATCTACTGGGAAGCAACTGAGAGTTGTTTTAGAAAAGCTATTGGGGAGTTTTAGATTTTCCCTTTTCTGACTACTCTGAGGCGGGGTTAACTATTGCGGATGTCTGAGTCGTGGCGTCTTCCGAACGCCTATCGTTGACATAAAGTATAGGTAATTTTCTGACTCCTCCACTATAGGAGTTGCTTTTAAGATCAAAGCTTTCCCGTGGCAACTACACCGGGTTTCTTGACCGTGGGAGCTGTGGCCTGGCTGTTTCCTTGCCGAATAGGCCAACCAGTCACGGCGGAGCACGCGCGTCGCGCTCGCTGCTGGGTTCCGTGCAGCAGCACCACCAGAAGCGCTCGCATCCGCGGCGCGCTGGCCGTGCGGGGAAAGAAAAAAAGTCGCAGTTTCGCCCGAAAGACGAAGCATGAATTGATAGCAAATTAGTAGAGCTATACGGAGTAAGGATAGTAGTTTTATCGGCTGCATAAGATTGGACACATTCGCTTACTAACTGAATTAACAAGCATGGTGTCAGCGCGCACAATCAAACATGAATAGATCACACTCGATGACCGCAGACAACTGCTGTCAAAATGCTGGCGTGAGCAAGCGCGGTTGCGGCAGCAGCGAGCGAAGGTTCGTGCAGTCTACGCTTCAACGGAAACTGAGCGGCGAAAGGCACAGCGCATACAAAGGCAGGAGCCGTGTGCAGATCGCTTTCAGTATACGGTGCGCGCGACCGCCCGGAGCCGCGCAATATATACAAGTGTGCAGTTGGTGGCTGAGTAGAAGCCCCACCCCTTCCTCCCGCGCTGCCTTCCCGCTTTCCTCATTTCGCGTGCGAGATTGAGTCGCCACTTCCTCTTACGCCCGGTCGCAAGATACGCAGTTGGTGCCACAGCCTCCTCCCCTCCCTCCCATCCCCCCACGGCCTTTTGCACAACGGAAGACGTCGCGTTTTCTCTGCCGTGCGTTCGCTCTCCGTGAAAGCGCGCGCTTTCACTCGCACATACAGCGCGCGGCGGCCATTTTATCGCCCTTGGACTTTTTACGGCACCTCACGGCGACGACGACGGCAGAAATCCGCTTGGAGTGTCCATATAGTTACTATCGCAATAAAAGCCTGAAAGTTCGCCTTCGCGCAGCTGCGGCGCACGATAATGAGCGAGTGAACGCTTCCTGCGGTTAGAGTGGATTCGAATTGCGCGATGTACGTAGCGCAATGCTGCTTCTGAAACCACGATGCGTCCATCGTACTCGCTAGTAGTCGGCAACTCCGCTTGACAGGCTTGGTATAATTTGTGTGTGCGCGCGCGTGTTTGCTCGCGTGCGTGTAGTCGGTGTTTCGACTCTTTCTGCACTCACACAAAGCTTCGCTGTATATAGATTCGAACTCGATGGCTCTGCGGCATTTTTTTTTTTTTTGGTCGCCAAAGGTTGCGTCCCCAAACTTCGGGTGCGCAAAATCTAACACTTCGCACCCAAAGTTTAGGAACGCTCAACCCGGAACTCCCTAACAACGCAAAAGGATAGTGCAACATAACGCAAGCGGAGCGTGGGAGGCTTTGGGCATGCAAACATACTCGGGTGCGCTATTGCGACATTGCGAGCTACAGCGACCATGCACACAAATACACAAACGAAAACCACAAAAATAAAATTGCCATACAAAAATGTGCGGAGGTGTAGACAACTATAGCACAGCCAGGGCCAAAGCACGTACAACAAAAGAGCTTCCAAATAAACAAGTATACGTAACAGCACAGAAACCTAGATGCCAAGCTACGTCGCTCAGTGGCCATTCATTGCTTTGCCGTTGCTTACGAGCCTTGCCTTTACGTTTCGTTTTGCGTGATTCGGTAATGGTCATTCAGTGTCTGAGACCTTGGTCTTCCCCAGTCTCGGTTTTCTGGTCGCTCAGTTTCCGCCGCGCAAATCCGCGTGGGGTGTCCTTCGCTTCCGACCGGCGCTGTACACTTGGACATTATGCCGCAGTGTGGGGGAGAGTGAGACTATACACGACGGCGGCGAGGTATGTGTGGGTGGTTGCAGCCGATGGCTTGGCGGCAGTTCCGTCTCGCTTGCATAACTTAACTCAACGCGGTCTCCTCCTCCCCCGCTTCCCTCTCAAATTTTCTTTGTTTTCGTGGCATTGAGAATTCCTCGTCTGTTTTTGCCGCTCTTTGCCGTCTTGCCGCGTTGAAACCTGTTCTCTCGCCGTCCGCAGTAGCGGCTTCTGTTGTCGACACCATGTTGCGCTTTCGCGGAACTGTCTCTTTCCATTACCGTAATCTTCATTTTTTTTTTTTCCTTTTGTCTCGTGGGATGTGACGAGCGTTTCCCTTTTTGTTTTCTTCTTCTGTTCCGGAGCATGGCTTTCGGTACCGCAATCCAGTTTCCCTGTGGAAAGTTGCACCACAACCCTAGAGTTCCTGCCTCTAGGGTTGTGGGTAACATTGTTTCACCGCGCACTCGACTGGTTTCTCGCTCGCACCGCATTCAGGTGTTACTTGTTCAGAGTATTGCATTTTATAGTGGAAGTATATAGGTGTGCATTAACGAGTGCGCTTGAACAACTGTCTCGTTTAGCTGACATTTTGTGGCAGTGGTTTTTCAACCTCGTTTTTTTTTTTGTTTTTTTTTTTTTTTGTTTCGAGGCCGCGTTCTGATATGTAAATCAAATTCTGGGGTTAATTTTACGTGCAGACACCATGATCATTAATGGGAGAGGCGGGTCAAAAAAGGCGATTTTCATTAAAGAGATAGGTTTTGTGTTTTTAGTTTCAGCAACATTGATTTCTCCTATTTCACATATGAAGAAATCGGAGCCAGAAATGATCGGGAAAAGTATAATAAACTCGGTTAAAGCACTCTAGGTGGCAAGAAAAGCACAGATGACACATTTTCAAGCGTGCGATGCGTCAAACCGCGGTGTCGCACGCCATTGGGCTCGTGCAAGGTGGTAGGCCTAAGCTATTTCTCTCCAAGGTTAGCTTTGCCGCATTACAATCTCCCCGGAAAGTAATAATAATAATTAACAGAAGTAAACAATTTTTATAACTTTCAATCGCATTTTTCTCAACTTCATATTTTGGGCAAAACAAAGCGTTTGTGTACAACATTTTCTGTACTTATTGTGGTCCAATCAAGACCACATTTGATGAGCGTAATTTTTAGGATATGTAGAATGCACTTATCTAGGATTTAATGCAATCACTTTATTTTTTAAGGATGAAAAATTTTTAATGTACTCGGGCACCATCCACTGAATATTAAGTGTTAGGGATAAGAAAAATTATTTTGCACTGCTCTACATGCTAACTGCCAAGTCCAGCAGCTGCACAAACATGCACTGCTTCTCACTTATGCATGTCACTTAGGACATTTAAGCATCGAGATATCCTAAAACTAAAAGTAGATTTCGAATGAAGAGATCAAGCTCTATAAGTGGTAGAATTTTCATTCGCCCAGCATCATTATTTAATAAGAAATGCTCCTCAGAAACATTTCTTTTTAAATAATGATGCTGGGCGACCCGCCGTGGTTGCTCAGTGGCTATGGTGTTGGGCTGCTGAGCACGAGGTCGCGGGATCGAATCCCGGCCACGGCGGCCGCATTTCGATGGGGGCGAAATGCGAAAACACCCGTGTACTTAGATTTAGGTGCACGTTAAAGAACCCCAGGTGGTCCAAATTTCCGAAGTCCCCCACTACGGCGTGCCTCATCATCAGAACTGGTTTTGGCACGTAAAACCCCATAATTTAATTTTTAATCCGTAACACTCCACTGAGTGCTACACGGCGGCCGCATTTCGATGGGGGCGAAATGCGAAAACACCCGTGTACTTAGATTTAGGTGCACGTTAAAGAACCCCAGGTGGTCCAAATTTCCGAAGTCCCCCACTACGGCGTGCCTCATAATCAGAACTGGTTTTGGCACGTAAAACCCCATAATTTAATTTTTAATCCGTAACACTCCTCTGAGTGCTAATAAGCAAGATAATGTGATTCCCTTTACAGGCAACATTTTAAGAGAATTTCGTATCTGGTGCTTCATATTCAGTGGCTGGTGCCCGAGTACATTAAAAATTTTCATCCTTAAAAAAATTAAGTGATTGCATTAAAGCATTGATAAGTGCATTCTACATATCCTAAAAATTACGCCCATCAAATGTGGTCTTGATTGGACCACAATAAGTACATAAAATGTTGTACACACACGCCTTGTTTTGCCCAAAATATGAAGTTGAGAAAAATGCAATTGAAAGTTGTAAAAGTGGTTTACTTCTGTTAATTATTATTACTTCCCGGGGAGATTGTGATGCGGCAAAGCTAACCTTGGAGAGAAAACGTTTAGGCCTACCACCTTGCTCGAGCCCAATGGCGTGCGACACCGCGGTTTGACGCATCGCGCGCTTGAAAATGTGTCATATCTGTGCCTTTTCTTGACACCCCGAGTGCTTTAACCGAGTTTATTGTACTTTTCCCGATCATTTCTGGCTCTGATTTCTTCATATGTGAAATAGGCGAGATCAATGTTGCTCAAACAACTAAAAACACAAAACCTATTTCTTTAATGAAAATCGACGTTTTTTGACCCGCCTCTCCCCTTAATGACAAAACAACGTCGACTTCAGCTTGAGATGAGACGAAGCGATGATGGCTGATTTTATTATTTTCGCTGTCACGGCTCGGATCAAGTTGCAAGACCGAAACGAAGCGGGCGGACTGGTTGCTGCCATGTTGTTGCACGATCCCGCTGTCTCCGGCGGAAGTTTCTGGCTGGCCAAAAACCGGCATACGCGACAGCGACGGATCGCCCTGCGCGACGGCAATACGTGCTGTCGTCGCTCGTAAATCGCGTGCACGTGTTTGCGGCTTTATACTTTATCGGTTGTACTGGTCCGGTTTTTCACTCCGCGGAGCAACACTGGGTTTGCGAGAGACACTGTGTAGTGGAACGTTCCGGATTACTTCTGACCGCCTGCGTAGCCTCCGAGATGTGATCTCTGAGGCCATGCTACCTGCATGGCTCTTTAGTGCTGGGCCGCCATCGTAATGCGGCCACCGCAGCCGGGAATCGAACCCGTGTCCTCGAGCTGGTGGAACTCATCTGCTAACCGTTTTGTTTTTCGCTTGTTTCCTACCCGCTTCCTCCGCGACGTCGTGGAAAGAACCGAACTATAGGTGGTGGTGGTGAAAACTTTTATTGAACAAAGAGAGAGGGTGAAGCCCGTGAGCTCCATGAAACTAGGTGTCATCCTTAGTCCGGGACGTCATTGGTCGAAGCCGCCACTCGAGCCCGTTGGACCAGAGCTCGTTGTTTCTCTAGTCCGGAGCTGTTGAGCACGGTCGCCTCCCAGTCCTCTCGAGTTGGGTGGGGAATAGGGGATAGATTGGGATATATAGGGTGTGCGAATATTCGAAAATTTCGAATAACGAGTCAAATAGTGCCCTATTCGATTCGGTCTTCGAATAATCATTCTTCGTAAACGCGAATATTTTTTCGAATTTTTCAGAATGTCGAACTGCGCTCAAATAAACATCAAATTTGAGCAAAAGTATGGTAAATTATCAACCCCGCGGGTGTAGTATAGACCTGCGGCATGAGAACTTGCTTAGTGGAACAGGCTACGTCACTTAGGTACAGTGATCGTTCGCGCTCTCCGAAGAGTCCTGTGCATGCGAAGAAACTACTTGCTTGCTCTTAGTAGTTCATTTGTGTTTTTAATAAGCAACGCTTCATAACGTACTATGTAATGACACAAACTTGCTAACTGGGATGTCAACATCGTTTTATACTAATTGTAATAATGGCTATCCATTATTCGAAAAGAAAAATATTCGATTCGCTTTTAACACTAATCGATTCGGTCTCAAAAATTGCCATTCGCACACCTATAGAGCGAACATAATTGGTGCATCCAAATTCTCCATACTTTCGGTAGTCGGCGTTTCTTGCGAACTGTATTGTAGGTCGCAGGATCGAATCCCTGCCACGGCGGCCTCATTTCGATGGGGGCGAAATGCGAAAACACCCGTGTAACTTGGATTTAGGTGCACGTTAAAGAACCCCCAGGTGGTGCAAATTTTCCGGAGTCCACCACTACGAGGTGCCTCATAATCAGATCGTGGTTTTGGCACGTAAAACCCCATAATTTAATTTAAAAAAACTGTATTTTACTGTATTTTACTGTAAAAACTTTTTTACACCTTTAAGGTGTTGGCTTGCCCCGTGGCTATAAAAACTTTTTTCACTAAACGCCGTAGTAAATTTTAACCATACACAAGAGAGCTCAAACTACACATCTGGTGAGAGACTGTAAATGAATACAGCGTATTTATCCCGACAATCATGGTGCAGACCGAAATATCTGACGCCAGAGATTTCGTGTTGGCAGTCGCATACTAAGCCGAGATTACGAACGACAGAGAGCTGCCTGCAACCAGCGTTTGTCGCAGAATGGTGGCTTGCTGGAATAGTTGGCTCACGGCGCTCTTTTCACTGTGCCTCTATCGTCGTCCCTTCCTTATTTTTCGCGCTGTTACATAAGTTGCAACGTTTATTGTGTGCTGCGCGCGGAATATGCACTCGAAAGAGGAACACGAGGGGGCTCGAGGTCGACGGTTCGACCCTGGACAGGAGGATTACGTATGATTTCATATCAAGTGCCACTGACCCACACGAGGTCCCTCCAAAAAAAGTCGCGAAAGAAATATCGGTTGTCCTTTTGAAGTTTGAAATTTATTCTAATAAAATGCATGTACTAGGGTGGGTGTGATATTGTACAGGAGGAGGTCCCATAGTTGGAACACTGTAGGGACCCTCCTATAATATGGTAAATTAAATGTAAAACTACTAAACAGCAAAAAAGTAATAAAAACAGTTGCAACAAAATACGAACAGTAACACAATTAAGTAAACAATTAAGTACAATAATTTCAGTGATTACGCAATTCTAGTCAATAGTCATTATCCAGCAAAAAAAATCGATGGACAGGCTATTTCATTGGTCAAATTGCGTTATTGGATACGAATAAAATCACGATGTAAACGTTTAAATGATGACACGGCAACAGCAGTTTTAATATTGCGAGGCAAAGAATTGCGCAATTTAATTAAAACAACACCAACTCTTGTGGTACCGTAGTAAGTCCTATACGGTACAGTCAAACAAGTTTGAGAAGGTGGTGGTCTTCAATTGCTCGATATGCAAATATGTAAGCATTGAATTTCACAAGATTAGTAATTAATGCAAAGTATGTTAAGGCAGGGGTACAGTTCTGTAACATGTGATCGGCGATTACCCTTGGTAGTAATACGGAAGTTACACTTTCAACGATTCAATCATGTTCCTTAAGAGTAAGGGTGTTGGGACAAACCTTTCACCCCTTATACACCCACAAGGGCGTTAAAATGCGTGTACAGCGGAGGCACAAATGGTAGGTGCACTGTTTTACGGGAGGAGTTTCCACTGAATTCTGCGGTTGTCACAAAGTATACATCCATTTTTTTTTTCAAGTGTAAGCGAACTTTCGTGTACCGACGGGTCGCCCACTGCCTGTCTAGATGTACGTCGTGCACAAACTCGCATGTTTAGCCCGCCCGTTCCCGTTTTTTTTCCCACGCCTCTCGCAACGCGGGCCTTTGCGCCACGGCTGACTGCTCGCGTAAATCACGCCAACGGACGTGCCGTTGTTATATACCTGCGAGTTCCCAGTGCGCGGGCCACCCCCGTCATCTCGGCGAGATACTGTTCTAGTTTTTCTTTTCCTGCGTTCACATCCAAACATGGGCTCGTTTATTTTTGTTTCATTGTCTCCTTTTTTTGTGCGTGCAGTGCGTGGTATACGATTGCGATACCTGGCCTTGACGGTGCAACCTTCCTTTGTTTTGTATTACGACCTCGTCCTCTCGGCAATGCTGTAGGGCGGTGCAACTCAGCGTCACCATTCCTTTTTTTGTCCGCTTTCTACGTATTTGACGTGTAGCCGATGTCTTGATTCGTTTGTGCGTGAGTGCGCAAATTCGCTTGCGCTGTCCCAGTTCGTTTCGTCGAGACTACAGCTCGCCAACAATGCGGTCCTGTTGCGTTGTCGGTCTCTTCAAGGGAGTCTGCCATACTAAACTTATTGCACGGTTTCGCTTTCAGATTTCTTTGAAAAGCACATTTTAGTTGATTTCATGTTGATAGTCTGTTTACTAGAAGACAAAACAAAGCTCGAACGTACTTCAGTTTAATTTCATGCCCAAACCCCAGCACCGGTACATTCCTCGTATTTGGGCCGTTATAGCGCAATGAATGTGCACAACTTCCCGCCGAAGCTTTAGCGCCGGTATGTCGATGCAACGCCATTTTCCCTCGTATATGCGTCTTTGTGGCACAGTAAAAGTTCCCGAAACTTGCCAGTTCACGCTTCCCTTCGTTTATAGCGCGGTATTTGGGCCGTTATAGCGCAATGAATCTGCACAACTTCCCGCCGAAGCTTTAGCGCCGGTATGTCGGTGCAAAGCCTTTTTTCCTCGTATATGCGTCCTTGTGGAACAGTAAAGGTTCCCGAAACTTGCCAGTTCACTCTTCCCTTCGTTTATAGCGCTGTATTTGGGCCGTTATAGCGCAATGAATGTGCACAACTTCCCGCCGAAGCTTTAGCGCCGCTATGTCGGTGCAACGCCTTTTTTCCTCGTATATACGCGTCTTTGTGGCACAGTAAAGGTTCCCGAAACTTGCCAGTTCACTCTTCCCTTCGTTTATAGCGCTGTATTTGGGCCGTTATAGCGCAATGAATGTGCACAACTTCCCGCCGAAGCTTTAGCCCGGTATGTTGGTGCAACGCCTTTTTTCCTTGTATATATGCGTCTTTGTGGCACAGTAAAGGTTCGCGAAACTTGCCAGTTCACTCTTCCCTTCGTTTATAGCGCTGTATTTGGGCCGTTATAGCGCAATGAATGTGCACAACTTCCCGCCGAAGCTTTAGCGCCGGTATGTCGGTGCAACGCCTTTTTTCCTCGTATATATGCGTCTTTGTGGCACAGTAAAGGTTCCCGAAACTTGCCAGTTCACTCTTCCCTTCGTTTATAGCGCTGTATTTGGGCCGTTATAGCGCAGTGAATGTGCACAACTTCCCGCCGAAGCTTTAGCGCCGGTATGTCGGTGCAAAGCCTTTTTTCCTCGTATATGCGTCCTTGTGGAACAGTAAAAGTTCCCAAAACCTGAAAGTTCACTCTTCACTTCGTTTATAGCGCGATGTATTCCACCTGCACTAACGGCTGTAATTCGACGCTCTCAGTATGACTTCACCGCGAGCCGTTGCGGGAAATTCAAAGCGTCGTCGCGACCAGTTTTCGATTTTTTCCTTTGTCTGCTTTCTGGCTTATCAAGCCTCCTGTCACGGTCAGTGGCCGTTTCGCAGTTGCAGAAGCGCAATTTACTAATATGTGGCGTCCAAGGGCGCGATCTTGTACACTTTCCAAAATGGAACGGAACGCCTCGGTTCCATTTTGGAACGCGTACAAGATCGCGCCCCAAATCCACTGCCCTGCGACGGCTCCCCCCGGGTACAGAAACGGATCTCGAAGGCTATGTTTTTGTTGACTGCGCGCGCCAAAAGCGATTTCAGGAGCCGGAAATACGTCATGGATGCCATGTTATTTTACACCTCTTATACAACTTTACGCATAGACCGCAGGTAGAAAGGATTCGTTGTTTCGAAGTGCACATGCGAATGTATATAGTAGCTTACTGCTACCAACTGCAGAGGGTTGAAAATGCGTGTGTTTTAGCCTCCAGCCACGCCGTCACTGCTCGAAGCGCGCGAAGTCAACTGTCCTCCACAGGTGTTTGTTCGAACCGGTTAATCAGATGTCAAGGAACTGCGCGTGATCTGAATGGACCCTTTCGGGTATCGCCTGACCTCTGGCTGCAGTCGGCCCCGTGACTTGTTCGCCGCCACGCCCCATCGGCGTGACGTGCTTTCTCCGACCGACTCTCCGTATTACGTGTGACCCGCGTGTGGCTCCATTGTGTTCGCGATGCCTGCGGGACCCGTCACTTCCGATTGTGTGTCCGGCGTCGGGTGTACGTTGCTCTGCGGCCGAATTTCCCCGAGGCCGTGGGACGGCTGACGGGCGCGTACGCGGTTCGAAGCGAGCGGGCGGGATCCGGACGTCCTTGCCCGATGCGACCTTCTGTACGGGAGGTCCTGCCGGTGGATTTCGTCCGTATACCAATTGCTCGCAGCTCGCCTTGTTCTCGTTGGTCCAGCGCCAGCTTGTCAGTCTTCTGCGGGCTTACGAAGGAGGCCACCTCCGAACGTATTGCCCGTTCCGAGGTCCAGAGCCGTACCCGCTGGAGAACATGTATAGCGGTACAGCCCCATGTGCTGTTGAGGTATACATCACATCGAGATACAGTTAGGGCGCTACACTCTCTTCGATTTTCTTGTTTTTAAAGTTGCACTACTACTACATTCGCTACCGCCAGTAAGAACTGTTACTGCACGAACGAAAGTTGGGAAATAGAGCAATAAGCGAGAGTTAGTCACAACCATACAAAGAAACATTGAAGCCAGAGAAAGCATATGGGAAATCAACTGTAATGTTTAATTAAAATGTGAGTTCAGGAAGACGGAAATGAAAGTGGGCGAAAAGTTAACTTGCCGCATTTAAGTTTGCTCTGAGCGAACACTTTCTGTTCGGTTTATTGTAGCGATTTACATTTAGACTAACAACATTGTATCCAGATAAGCGAGTTTAACGGCGACTCCGTTGCTGCCGATTTTGACTGCTTCAGGAACTAGTCTGAATAAGCTTACTCGATGCATGTACCCTTCTCGTATACGCCGTATACGCGCTAGAGCGTCGCAAGTGCTATCGGAATTTGCGCTGGAGGTACTGTTGTTGAAAGCTGCACTGCTGTTCGTTCGCAAGGTCGAACGTAGAGCTATCGACACAATCAGTTCGTGTTTTTCTGACCCCGTCGACACTTGGCCCATAACACCGACTTCGTCGCCTCTCTGGGGACGTAATGCGGCCGGCAGAGAGGAGGAAAGCGGAAGTTATAACTTATTAGCGATGTCGCCATTAACAATGCCTCTCGCAGCGTCAGGCTCATTAGCGAGATGACGGCAGGTGTCTGGCGGAACGGACGGCGCGTACCTACCTCGCTGGTCCCGCGACGGTCGAGGCAGCCACGTGGGTAGCGCAACTCGGCTGAAGACCCTTTCTTTTCAATCGCCTTTCTATTCTTTCCTTTCATCTTCTTTTGTCCCCCCCCCCCCCCCCCCTTCCATGTGCGGTGTCCCTTAAAACTGTGCAGTACTCGGAAAGCTGGAGATTGCTTCGTCCCACGCAGATGTGTTCGCGCTCGGGCCCGTGGATAGCCAGTAGATGACGTATGAATAATACTCGAAGCGCCTTGTTCGTTAGGTGCCGATTTTTGTTGTATTTTCTTTCTTGAGGTCTTGCTTGCGCAGATACCGCCAACGCGCAGTGATTCATTTGAGGCAGTAGCGGTTTCGGTTTCGCAAGCTATTACCCACGTATGCACATGTTCTGAGTGTGGTTAACACAGCTGTTTATATTAATTGTGCGCAACAGTGTGGCCTAAACGGAAGGGGTTATACGAGGGTAACAGAAAAAAAAAATGGGGGAGGGGGGGGGGGGTGAATGAAACAAGCTCCATAGCCTCACTGCCTGCCCAGTCGCTCCGCAATGCATGGGAGTCCTCATTGGGCCACTGCGGCGGCACATTTCCACTCATGTAATCCCTGTTGCTTGAGCATCTACCCGCTTGTGGTTGCTCAGTCGCTTTCGCGTTGCGCTGCTAAGTATCAGGTCGCGGTATCGAATCCCGGCCGCGGCGGCCGCATTTCGATGTGGGCGAAATGCAAAAACGCCCGTGTACCATGCAGTGGGTGCGCGTTAAAGAACGCCAGGTGGTCGGAATTAATCCGGAGATTCCCACTACGGCATGCCTTATACTCAGATCGTCGTTTTCTCTCGTAAAACCCCAGAATTCAATTTTGTTGCTAGAGATGGTCAACTTTAGCTGGGCGCTGCAGCCGCTCCTTGCCCGATTGGCCCGATCTGTTTTCTGCATGACGTGAGACCACATGCCAGCAAAAATCGTTAACCTGACTCTAACCATGTCCCCATAAACTGTGATCAACTAATGGGGAAGTGAATGACCCCCGGTTTCGGCGTCACCCGGTTAGCATTCAAAAAAAAAAAAAAAAAGCAGACCCAACGAGTTGAAATCTATTGACCCTTTTCGCGGCGATTCCGTAGGCGCTGCCATGTTTGATCACGTGGTGAGGCCTCCATTGCTTGCCTCCGTTGCCTCCCTGTTTACAATGGAAGCGTATGACGCCGGCGCGGCTTAGAAAATCTCTGTTTTGGGAGATATCGTAAACGGTGACTGGGTGAACGACACGAAGCTTTGATCACAGCTTCAGAGGACATGCAAAAGCGCTTTCGGAGCTGATTAACATATATGTTCAAACGGCGCAAGCAGCGTATATTGTCCTTGTTCTAAATGCGGGGCTAAATATGTATTTCAAGCTATCCAAACATTCCGCTCATGAATTCAATCAGGATTAGTGTGTTTTGCTCTTTGTACTTTATTTGGCAAATATTTTGAAGCAGCGGCTTGTCAGTTTCTGACACAGTGAAGTTCCTCGGTGCGGCCACTATCTGATTATTTTCTGCCTAATCGCTCGCGGGTGTGCTCAGTTCCGATAGATTTGTTCTTGCTGCGCACAAGGCTTGGAACGTAGCTGTTCTGCACATTGCAATACCTTGTAGCAAATGCGTATTATCGCGAGTAACTAGCTTACTCTTGCGGACCTTCACGAAACATTCAGCTTCGGCCATCCGTGCGCTATCGATGTAGTATCGTCACTTATTGTGCGTATATAGTGCGCATATATTCAAGTGTGTGCCCATTCACTTATTCTTGGCACGTTGACGAAAGAGTGGATGTAAGTTTCCGTGCTGGTTGGGGTAGATGTGCGTAAATACTGTGCGCGAAACCTACTATGACAGGAGGCGGCGCTACTCCCGTTATCATTGCTTAAAGAGCAGTACTCACTCTTGCCGATGTACCGGGGCTGAAGCCCTTTCTTTGAAGGTTAGCAATACAACGCAGGCGGATGAGCGAATTTGTGTATCCTCGAGGAGAGCCGTACATCTCGAAGTGCCGGAAACACGTACGGACAATTGCAGCTGTGGTCCGCGAACTTGGCCCCACATATTCATTACATTCCTTAATATGCCAGTCACTATTTTTGCAGCCAACTATTGCATACGTCTGCAATCCACATGATTCAAATCAGAGTGAATAGAGCACAGTGCGTTAGCGAAAACTCAGTAGCATTTCCGACAGCTGATCGCTCAAAAGCAAGGTAGAAGCTGTGATGGTTTCGTATTCGTGCGCGGTTGCTGAGGAGAATTATGGCGCGCCGCCGTAAGCGCCATCTCGTTTCTCTAAAACAAACTGCTCCGCGAAAAGGGTCAATATACGGCGAAGCTTTGAGTGCGTAGAGTGGAAACAGGAGTTTGTGTTTATTGAATATCCACAGAAACTGACAATGAATGCTTTATTCGGGCTTTGAAGAGGCTAATACCGTGCCGCCGCCAACGCGCGGAGGCGAGCGCCATCTGGTGGTGGTGCAAGGAACCTAGCAGCGGTGATGCCGCGCGTCCAGCGCTGAGACTGGTTGGCCTAGTCGGATAGATAAGTCACGAAAAGTCGTCGATGTTCGCAAATAAAAGCCTCGCTTTTAAAATATACGCGGCGATAGTCCAAACGGCGCCGAATAACGGGGGTTGTAAGCACAGGGTTGCCCGCGGTGATGTGACGTCAGTGATGCCTTGAGAGTCGAGGGAAATGCGTTCTAGCCGCTGTTTATACTAAGATAACAACAAAGCTCACCACTTGAGGTCTCTGCTGATGAGTAGTAAAATAACTAAGCATTGTGGCAACCGCGCGCTAATTCCATGCGCGCAGTTGCGCCTGCTTGTTCCCGCCTCGTAGCTGTCGCACTACGCTGCGCGGTTTTCGTGAGGTCAGGCGCATACTATACAGCGTCCGCCGGGGAATACGCGCTGCTGCGTCACGTCACGCAAACACGGTGGAATACGCGTTGCCCACCGCGGCGTGTCTGACGCGCGCCGAGACGGCGTTGCGCAAGGAACAAAGTTTCTTATCTTACTTTTTGGTTCCTATTTTCTTTAAATTTTTGTCGCGGGTATATTTGCCTCGCACGCCACCGTGTTTGCGTGACGTGACGCAGCAGCGCGTATTCCCCGGCTGAAGCACAATAAAAACTTGACGAAAGGGCCCCGCCTTGAAGGACAACTGTCATAAGTTGACTCTTTGTCAAAGAATCTAGCAGGTGGTTGTTCGAGAGGCAGGTCTGGGGCGGTGGTTGTTATAGCGCGGAAAGCAGTTTTCAATGACCTACCCGCCCCCTCGAGGCTGAAGCTGGCAGTTTTGCGTTTCCTTAACATATAATGGGGTGGCCCGACAAGTGCCTTCCCTTTCTCCAACCTTGTTTTGCCAGTGGTAGAAGCATCTCGTGGTTTTCCACAGGCTGCAAATTGTACAGGCTATCTTGTATCGCATGTCAACACAGAAAACTCTAACTGCCATTATTTAGTTTTGCAGTTAACTGTATGAGCCATGCTATTTCTATAGCATACATTGTCCAGCTGTACACTGGAGCACGAGGGCTGATAGTGGGGCTGTACCATATCTTCATTTTCCACCTTTGGAGATCTCCTTTAGTGCGTGTTGCTTAGTTGAACTGGCTGGGTGTCACAGCTGGGCATTGTGCAGACTTGAAAGTATCCCTGAAAATGATCTATAAGCAATGGCCCTAGTTGAGAACTATGCCACTACCTCGGTTAATAGTTTACTAAAGAATACAGCTGTTCACTTGCAGTTTTTAAAATTAGAACAACTTGTTCACCTTTATGCAGAGTAAATTTGTTCAAAAAGATGCTTGGGCAAAAATAGTTGAATTTGCTTCATTTCAAAAATGCTACTATACTTTTGATTGTTTCCCACTCTTAAATCGCAATTTTCAAAGGCATAAAAGTCACTGTGGCAAAATTTAAACGTTCTTCTTTCTGAGGATAAGCCCGTAGCCTTCCTTGCATCTTAATTGATTGCATGTAATTATGGAGCACATTTAAGCTCCCAACCTTAACCTTGGTGTCCCTTGATCCGTGTGCTTGCAGGCCGCATTCACTCGGCCACGGTGGTCAGCATGGACCAGGACAAGCAGGTCATAGTGGCGGAGTGGTACGAGAAGGGGGAGACCAAGGGCAAGGAGGTGAGTGACGATGCTTAATTAACAAACACCATCGCAATAGCAAGTATGCTCTATTGCATGCAACTCTTGAGTAGCCAGAGAGTTCGATGGTGTGTAACCTACTAATAGGCTAACATCTTTGTTGAGAATGAAGCCAATCGCTGACCACAGTCGAAACAAGATTTCACAATCTATGTGGATCTCTAAATCTTTTGACAGTGGTCAGCGACTTCCTTCATTCCTAATGCTCTTTGTCTGACAACCTTATCATTGTAGCTGTTTGGGTATGCAGTCTGCTGGATTAGATGCCCCATATGCAAAGTCTTCTTGCACATGACATTATGCTTGGAAAAGTGGTGTGTAATTTACAATTTCTCGTTTTGTATGCAAGGAAATTGATTTGTATTTTTGTGATTGCTTGCAGATAGTGTTCAAAATATGTGGGCTTGTTTTGCCACACCATACTGTGACTTGTCATTCTTTCCTGCTCTGTTTCTGTAATCAAAACTTTATGCTTGCCAGGGTCCCTGTTTGTGAAGAGAAATAGGTGTAGTATAGTGAAATCTTGCTCAGCATCCACTTGTTTAATTTTGTGCTGTGGTAACCATACTTTGATTGCGACATAAACAAATTCCTACTGACCAACATATTTGTGGTTGCTAATTTATATCTTGCCAAAAGTGTGAAAGTGATTGCGACACTCTTGTTGAATTATCTTTTTATATGGGTGCCTGCGCCAGTGGAGTTCAGCGAGTGCTACTATGATATTGTGACTTGTCTTTCTCTTTCTTGCAACCGATTTGCATTTTCACATTTACTTTTCAGCTCGAGTTCAGCACAGTTTTTGCGCTGAACCCGGGTCTCCAGGACGTGAACCGGAATTCCGTTAAAAAGGCAAGTCCTTCAGATTGGTGTAGAACTGAACCTGAACTGTTATTGTTGTCAACATCTACAAAACTGGTGGGGGAAAAAAAGCTTCTCGCATGTAGCTGCAACCAAACAACTTGCAATAGCAAGTTTTACATTGTGCCGTGATGTACATGCTCTTGCTCCTTAACTGCTGCTTCAAGTGACTGTTGACGCAACTTGCAGTAGGAAGGCGCAGCTACCACGCGTTTTGGTGAAGCCTCGGAGTTTGATGTGGCACAGTTTTGTGATGCCATGTAGCCTGCACTTGAAAAATGATGGTGCCTCCGACATTTCACTGCACACCTTTTCATCTTTTTTTGCATGATCGAGGCATAGGCCCATAAAGAGCTTGAGACATAATAGCATGTGCAAGCACTAACTTGCTACTGCAAGTAAGACATACTATGTTTAGTGGTAACATGAATTCTGTGGGCAGCGTAGCGAGAAATGTAGTTAGATCCATATTGTAGCAATTAGAAGAACAAAAAATGAGGGATTGTATTTCTATTGTACTTTGCTATGTGTGTGAAGAAGGCGGAAGTTTGTGTCAGGAAGGCAAAAGTTAGCCATGTTGGCGCACTGTGCTGGGCTGTCTGCTTTTTTACAACTGGCATGCACCTGCCGTATATGTTCGGTTACTATGGTATGCTGCTGATGAGTACATGACTCTGGGCTTGACTTATGACTGCTGTGGCAGCATTGCAGTGTGGCACAATATAGAAAGCTAATTTACATAGATTTATATACCCATTAAGACCTACACATCGTCTCAAATCAATTGGGCATCTCCCCCACCATGACACCCCTCATAGCCAGACTGCCTTTGGTCATATTGCTGCATCAGTTACACTATAAGCACATTGCAAGACATTGATAATGACCATGACTTTTGCCTACTGCAATGGAGTGCAAAAGTAGTCTAAACAGATCTTGAAATATTGACATGTAGGGTCCATTTTAATTAATGTAATTTACAACTAATACATCGTTGCATACCAGAATTCATTTATACTTGGTTTATTCTAAAATGCAGAGAAAGGACTTACAGTCGTGGAGCTCTGGTTCCGCAGACTAGTGATCAAAGCAAATCTATCTGTAAACTCACTATCAATAGTTTTTCGAAACTATCGAATTTTATGCATTGTATAGTTGCATTCAGTTTTGTAAAATATCTCAACCGGTCATTTGCTTTCTACTCAACCTAAAAGTGGCTCGAACTGTGACTTTGTAGAAAGCACAAAATTACATTAAATATAAAAAAAGTTTATTGCATCATTTCTTGCCAGTGTAAATGCATTGTACCATAAACCATCACCTTGAAAAACACTTGTAAAAAAAAAAAAAAAGCTTTTGTTGATGTCCGAAACCGTTTCTTTCTTTTTGTTTTTCCACGTAACATTTTCGCCACTTCCGCAACAACCGAAATAACTGTCAAAGATGTAACAAATTATTTTAGCCAAAAGCAACAGTTTCGGTGTTCACGTTTTGCTCCTAACTTGTGGGTTACCTTTCTATTACAGCTAGTGTGTGATCCACGCGAACTTCCAAGCCGTGTAAGCAAATGACTTTTTTTTTTTTTTCGCAAATATAAAACTGCAACATCTGATTTTCAGAATATTGCGCTGTTTTTATATTGCGCAGTGTACCTTGTCTCAGAGCAGGTCCACTGATTACTCGTTCATTGAAAACTACTAATTTAAAGTTAAACCATCAACTATGCCTATGGCTCTTGTCTGCGGCTCTTGTCTGCAATGTACGCAAGGAATTCAGCCATACTTTCCACAGGAACATGCAGCTTAATAGATAAATTTTACAAGTTTTGTTGCAGCACCGCTACTGCGAAGCATGCCATTAGTAGCAGTTTTTAGTGAGCTGAAGGGAAGCTATGGTAAGAAGCTTGTTGTGCTTGTGACAAACCCGCTTACCCCTCAGCATCAAAGAGGAGTTAGGTGAGAATAACGTTCTGCAGTATGTGTAGGGTTGAGCAGATGCACCACACCAACTCCCAGCTAAAATTCACTGGTGCGGCGGGAAAGTGCCAAAGACTAGCACCCTCAGGATGCCTGTCCTTATTCAAGAAGTCACTGTTATGCTTTGAATTTTTAGCAAGTTTAGGAAACTGCTCAGCTTTAGAAATCAAATTGAATGCCGGTTTTTCTTAGGCAGAGTTAATGAAAATGAGTAAAAGGGAGGGAATGTCGTGTTGTTTGAAGCAGATTTGCTTTCTTCAGTAAGCGCAATCCCATCCTAGTACAAAGGAAGTGCTTAACTAGGCAGCATATATGTTACGTAATTAAATGCTGGTGTGTTTTTCTATTATGATAACGGTAGGGAGATTAACTGAACCCTACTATATTCAAGCACGACTTCAACAGTGTAAACTGCGGTAGAGGTAGTGTATTCGAGCTAAAGGAAAGTCCTCCCTGGACGTGAACTGTATGTTTTTGCTACTGTAATTTTTGTTTACTTTTTGCACACTGTATAAGATGCAAGTTGATGTGTGGGTTGCAGGGTGTAACTCAACAGGTTGGTGTTGCTCTCTATGTTCCTCCAGCTTTGTCAGGGAAAAAGAAACGCTTGGTACTTGCCGAAGTAACTCTTGGTTTCGCTTTGACATCCATGGGAGCACTTATTCAGCACCAGTCTCGTCTGTCGTATAATGGTGAATTCTCTGCACAGGAAGCGAGTTCTAAAACATTGCAGTGTGCTGCATGGTAACCTTAGAACTGGTAACCTTAGAATCTGTACACATGCGGGAGAAGTGGTTCGTGTTGGAAGGGGAGAGGTTGGTGCTGCCTTCTGAAGCCCTTGAGAGAGCACGGCTCAGTGCCAGTACACATAGAAATGCGCACACATACGGATAAAGCGAATTTCGGGCTATGCATAAGTTATGCATACAATAGCTATAAAAATTGCAACTTGACATCTGTCCGGCTGAAACTAGGTAATCGTGGACATTCAGTGGAAAGAAAAACAACCGAGCTGAAAGTGTGCCATTTTACATAACCTAAAAAGAAAAGCTGGGAACTCTACCTGATTGAGTCCGTTGTGTGTATACTATTGACTTTTAGACTTGTTCGCACGGACAGTCTTGGATACAATTAAATTAATATCTCCCTTCCTATCACCCAACAAATAATTAAAGAAATTGTTGTTCTGTCTTATAGATTTTGAGAATTCATTTCTATTCTGTTTTTTTTTGTCACTTTTGTGATCCATTTGTGCTAATCTGTCGTAGGTGCTTTTTTTTGCAATTGCATTACTAGAACAGGGATTACTAGAACTACTAGAATTGCTAGAACAATTGCATTACTAGAACAGGGCTGGGATAATGTAAAGATTTTTTCCCATTTGTTTTCCCTTTCATGCATCATCAATTTCCTGAGTGGCACTCTGCCTATGTTATCACTACAGTTGGCTGGTCATGACTGATAAAGGAATCCTTGCGTTTTACCGGCCCATGTCCGCAATTTGTTTACCCTCTCCTGCTATGACATGTAGTGGTCTACAGTATGAAATAAAATATATAGTACAAGGTAAGTATTGCTCAGTCTCATGCCAGAGGAACGAGCTAGTTGTCTTGGCTGCTATTTGCCTTCAGTATATATAGAAGTCAGATTTGCTGCTATGGTGTGCTCATTACCTCCATGTGCCAGTGACGTAGTGTTGCAATTGTCGGCACGGTGGAATGTTGTCAAGAACTTGAATGGGAGCGTAAAAGGACACAATATTCGTTCTTGGGACAATTTTATTTGCTTGGATATTTACAATACTAGTTCTAAACAATGTTCTAAACCAAGTTCTAAACAATGTGAAAGCAAAGGAAGAACTACCTACGATAGATATGCCAGTGGCTTGCCAGGGTCAAGTGCTTAATATACGACTCTAACCCTTCTACGGAAACCACTCGTAACGATGAGACAAAGAAAGAGTAGTGCCACTTCAAATCTGCCAACTCAAATTGGCATTACATGGTATATGCATATACAGGTGAAATAAAAAAAATGTTCTTTTGTCTTGCATCTGTCCAGTCTTTTGTGAACTGTATGTAGATCATACAGTACCAACTCGCCTAAGCCACCACCTTAGCATGCCTCTAACATTTTCATGTCGAGGTGATGTCGGGTGTAGTAATTCATTGTCGGTGGGGTTATCAGTGCATTGAATTAAGTCTGAACTGCTGCTCATTTTGTCGCCTTGGGCTTCCAATGTGTGCAGCTCCCAAGGCATACGCAAGTGCCCCTGGCGTCAGCCAAGTCGGGCACGATCCAGGACCGGCGTAGCCTCGCGAGGCCAGCGCTGCACCAGCAGAACGGTCACGACCGCGCCATGGGGCCCCCACCCGCACCACTTCCCACGACCAAGTCCAGCAACATTATCTCCTCCAGTCAGTACTGCTTTATTTTAAGTTTTAAGATGAGTTAGCAATGTTTTCACTGCTCATTGCTGTTCACTGCTCATTTCACTGCTCAGTATATATATATATATATATAGTAGTACAAAAAATAGAAGCACGTAGGAAAAGCATAACAAGACTTCACTGACGTTTCGGCCGGACCCCGGCCGAAACGTCAGTAAAGTCTTGTTATGCTTTTCCTACGTGCTTCTATTTTTTTTTAACTACTTCTGTGCCGGCTCCGGTTACTCTTTACTTCACTGATATATATATATATATATATATATATATATATATATATATATATATATATATATATAAACAAGAAGAAAGGGAACCGAGGGGCCCGATTTTATTAATCATATCATAGACAGCCAACAAACATAGGCACCAAGGACAACATGGGGAAATTATTGTACTCACTATTTGGATTAAGGAAATGATACTAAATGAATGGAAATTACAGTGGATGAAAAAACAACTTGCCGCAGGTGGGGAACGATCCCATGTCTTCGCATTACACGTGCGATGTTCTTGCAATTGAGCTACCACGGCGCCATTTTCCCATCCACTTTCTAGGGTATTTGTTTTACTATTCGAACTAATCCTGGGAGTGTTAGCCAGCGCCACCACTCACAACCCTTGGTGGCGGATGTGGAATGTCCTTTCTGCCGCAGGTGTCACGAGTAAGTGATCTTTTTGGGTGAAGAAAACTGGTCAATAAACCCACGTATGCTACCTGAAGGCATCAATGTTGCCAGATTCGAGACCTCGTTATGTAATGAACAAGAAGAAAGGGAACCGAGGGGCCCGATTTTATTAATCATATCGTATAAAGCCAACAAGCATATACACGAAGGGACAACATAGGGGAAATTGCTTGTACTCACTAATTGAAGAAATGATAAATTAATGGAAATTAAAGTGAACGATAAAACAACTTGCCGCAGGTGGGGAACTATCCCACATCTTCACATTACGCATTACCTTAATTTACATTAATTTATTATTTATTTAATTCAATTATGAGTACAAGTAATTTCCCCTCTGTTGTCCTTGGTGTCTGTTGGCTTTCTATCATATATATATTTGAGGGCAAGTTGTCTCCAGATCTGGAAAGTATGGAAAAGAAAGTGGGGGGTTGGTGCACAAGTGAAAAGATTGAATAGATTGAGTAAAACTCTGGAGGCCAGGCCCACGGCTGAAATGTTTGTTTATTAACCCTTTCGGTGCAGAGCTTTCTTCCTCGGATATTATAAAATGAGTGCAACGGCTTTTCTGTCTTTCGGAAGAGAAATTTCATGAAGTGCGCTTTTCTATGACTGAGTTTTAGCTTCGATCGTCGGTACCCCATGACTCTAGTGTATTTTTTCTTGTGGTGCAACTACACGTGCTTCTTGTAAGTAATTTAATGACTGTTCTTAAATGGATGTTTGTTGCGTGTATTTATTCTGTAATGGTTGTGGTTCTAAGTTTAAACGATGTAAATGTGTTCGTGATGGCTGTAAGTCTGTTCTCTGAACTGAAACAAGGTTATGACACTGCAGTGGCTTGTAATGTGTCCATTTGGATATGTTGCATAACGGAGGCGCAATTATATCCTCTTCTGGTAAACGTAACTGGATTAAACCATTTAAATTCAAATTGAGTTCAGCAATATCAGTTATTTACTTGCACACTGATGGTGACCCTCGTGAAAGTCGCACTAGTTCCCTCTCTTGTTGTTTGTAAAATGTGTTTATTGGCAAGCTGCAATTTGCATAAGGAATTATTGAGGCTTTACTCACGGCACCTCAGCTTGGTGTGGTCAGCGTGATTGTTTTCTGCCATTCATATTGCATGCGTCAAGTTTTTCCGATAAGCATGTCAAGGCCTTATGCACTTACCTCTGCTTGAATTGGATGCATTGTGGCAAGGGATGTCTGGAGATGGCTTGGCACCCCAGAATTAAGCAGTGTCACAGTACAAGACAGCAGAAAAGAGAGAAATGGGAATGAGTTTTTAAATACTACGCCCAATGCCACTGCAGCATCTTGGCTAGGTGGCAGTGTAGATTAAGCTATAACAGTCTCGACATATTTGTGCACCTGGACTCTCTGCAGTGGCTGAAAAGGACGTGCCAATGAACTCGGTCGTAACGCGGCAGTCCCAACAGCAAAATCCGCGGGCGCTGGTTGCCCCCAGCGGCAGCGCGTCCGACCTGAGCGCAGCCAACCGGCGACGCACCAATGTGGTCAAGGAAGTGGACCGCATCAAGAAGCAGCGGGAGGAGCGGAGGGCACGGCAGCTCAGTCAGATCGAGGAGAAGAGGGAGCGAATGAATGTTGACCCAGGCAACCCCAACTGGGAGTTTCTTTCCATGATCAGGTAAGCATTCCAACTGCAGCACAGTTTCGTGCAATTTGCTATGCTCACCGACACCTTTCTCTGGCAATGAAGAAAAAGCTGTGAAGCTTAAGTTGGGGGGAAAAACCAGACATGAACATCTTGATTGTAATGGCAACGTAACACAAAGTACACTACTTAGCGGTAAAGTTTGCTTATCTTTTAGTTGTATTCCGCATTTGGACAAATCCAGTACAGTCAAACCTCGATATAACGAAGTCGTACTTGCAGCAGAAAATTCCTTTAAATTGGGAATTTCATTGATTCGAGGTTCTAAAGTTTCCGCAGTAAAAACAAATTCACAAATCCCCAGAGCATTTCTGATGGATTGTATTTTTTGAGTAAGCAGTTATAAACATTGCAAGGGGGGAAGGTCGGGGTCGTAATAGTAGGGTTATTAGTGCCAGTGCGTGCGGTGCTGATCGCGCCGAAAGCAATGCATTGAAATGGCTGACAGCGTCGTAGATTTGTCCGTTGCGTCGCACGGTGCTGTAAATCTTGGATGCTGTGGCTGACGGTGTTTAGTGCCCACAGCCGGGGCCCACACATTTAAAACCAAAGTGTAAAAATACACTCGAACCTCGTTCTAATGAAGTTGAAGGAGGAGCCAAAATGACCTCGTTATATCGATTATTGCCATTTACTGTAGTATATGGCCAATGGGGTCACAATTGTAAACATGGAAATAAGAAGACTGCTTTGCAGCCCACGAAACCGCTACATAGTCACGCATGCAATAAAATTTCGATGAAACGGGACAAAAAAATCTTTGGCGTGTGCAACGTGCAACTTAGCACCTGACGCAACAGCCTCTACAGAACTGCCTTCCGTTACATTGTGATGGTCTTTCACGTCCACTATCCACTTGGCTCTTTGTAGTCGAACTGCTCATGGCACACAAAACAGCGCTTCACTGTGTGATTGAGGAGGCAAGCGAACGTGACTGTGCCGGCTTTGCACGGCCGGCTTGTGGCCTCTGAGATTGCACAGATGCCATTGCGATCTCGGAGGCGACGCCCAGCTTCCAGCCTGCGCAGCGCAACGCAGGGAGAGGGAGAAGCGAATGAATGGCCTTGGCATGACCCACGTGATTGCGCCGTAGAAGTGTCCGAGGACAGGCGCAGCTGCTTGGGCAGTCTGCCATAGAGAAAGAAGTTAATGCACTAATCTGTTGCACCGCCTCGCGTATGCTGCGACTCGTGCAGACTTGCACGTGACTCCCCGAGATTGCGTCGGGGAGATATCGGAGGTGACGGCCAGCTGCGCCTGCCTACGCGTCGCGCCATGCAGAAGTGAATACACTAATCTTTCCCACCGCCGCGCACATCCGCACAGTGAGGCGCGGCTTGTGCAGTTGAGTGCGCCCAAGAGAGAGGGGTTAGTGGAGAAGTGCGATAGTGATTTGCGGCTTATGCATAGCTGCGCAGGTGCGCAGCTATGTGCGGTAGTGAGAAAGAACAGTGTTGCTCGACGACATATTCGACACAGGGTCACATGAGTTTTGGACTGCTGCGGCGAACGAGTGCCGAACCCCGCGGAAAGCGATGTGCTCGGCTCCCAACAGTTGGGCATTTGTTAGTTTCGGAGGTGAATTTAGTTTGTTATATTCATTGGCAGAAGAATTTCACTTCATTAAAATGGGTTTTTAAATACATAAATCTCTGCGGGGACTTCAAGGGGAATTTCATTTACTACGTTATATCTCATTTCGTTATAACGAGGTTTGAGTGTATGCGGATATTCGTCTAGAGCAAAAAAAAAAAACTGTTTTGCCAGATAGCGGAGCATTGATGGAGATAGCAAAGAGACAGCTACATGAAGCAAAGCTTGAAGTTTTATCTCGCTGTCGCATCGAACACTTTGCACCGTCTCTCGGAAAAATTATAGATCACGTGGCTGCCAACACAACACTAGACACGCGGGAACCCAATGCACATCAAGGCACCAACCGTCTCAGTTTGGCCTTTGCACTTGGCATGGAGAGGTTTCCTCCAAGATACGGCCATATATGAACGTGCGCGCTAGGAAGAGAGTAGACAGGCACGCGTTCCACAGGAGAGCAGGTAGGCGCACGGAAGGCACGTGATCACCAGTGATTAACTGCTGATTCATGTATAAATAGCCGGTGCGTCTAAGTCATAGATCAGATTTTCAACGATTGCTGACTGTGCTCACTGCTATCGTTGTGCCCTGAAAAACAAAGTGATGCTCAAAGCACATGTTCGTCCAATAAAGCTTTGTGACTCACTTTTTCCTTCTGTCTGGTTCTTCACTGCCACTCAACCTGACAGTACTCAGGAAGTTATTGCGCTACAAGTGCTGCAAGAAAGAAACCAGAAGAAAAAGTTCCACAAACATGCAAAATTTGGGAATCGAACCCACGACCTCTCGGTCCGCGACGATAGATCGCCGAGCGTTTAACCCATTGCGCCACAAACGCATTTGCAGAGAGCTACACAGACGCGCCTTATATATCTAACACTCCTCTGTGTACCCGCGCTCTTGTTCGGGGCGGTGCCGCCGCCTACGAGCAGAAAAGAGAAGTACTGCATTATGACACTAACGCGCACCGACAGTGAACGCTTCGGTGGTCTCACCACTACGACGCCTCGATGCCAGCATTCGAAGGGACGCTGGCATCAAGAAGCACTACCAACGCCACCTAGGTGGCGTTGGTAGTGGCGTTCACCGTACTCAGCACAGCGGAGCGTGGCCTCCGAAATTAGCTCTGAAAATGTTTCTGAAGTTGATCGCGGAGGCTGCAATTACGACGCGCTGTACGCGCTGATTTGACTCGGTGACGATTCAGTTACGTGCTTTGTCTTGCGCGTTGTATTAGTGTGTCAGTTACGTGCTTCGTCTTTCGCGTTGTGCTAGCGTGTGCAGCCTAGTGCAGCTTCCATATGCACGACGGTTGCTCATGGTCATCGACGTTGGTAGTCGTGATGGAGGTTTTTTTTTTTTTTTCCTTCAGTTCAGTCGCCACATATCCCAGTGACTATTGTGTTGCGCTGCTGAGCTCAAGGTCGCAGGTTTGATAATGAACAATCAATAGCATCGTTCCAAATATTTCCCCCATAGGTTTTTAATAATACAGTGGAATCTCATTGATACAATCTTTGTGGCAACCGGAAAATAAAACGTATCATCCAAAAATCGTATTATTCAAAGCAAGCTCCAAAAAGTAAGAAAACTGGCTTACTTGGTGACGCACTCGCTAGCAAAGCTTCCCGTGGCGTCGAGTGACACTGCTCTGCAGAACACTCGCGTTATGCAGAGCAGTATTGCTCGTCACTGAAGGCGCTGCTCTCATTGGTCTCTTTTACTCATGGCTCGTTTGCCGCCACCGCGCGCCGAAATTAAGATCGGTTCAGGACCAACCCCTCCCATGGCACGAATTTTTCCGTTAGTGTGGCCGGCCCATAACCGGGTCGTTAGAACATAATTTAGTACAGTTTTAGAAATGTCAGTTTGCATTCGTATTATCCAATTTCAGGTGAAAACGCAATCGTATCAACTGTATGAAAATACATTGTTGGCCGGGAAAAGGAAAAAAAAAAAGACGTGTTATCTCGAAAAACATATTACGCAGTGTCGTATCAACGAGATTCCACTGTAGTATATGCATATGTTTATGCCTACTTGTGCTTTGTGGTTAACTTATTAGTTATGCTAAACATGCATTCCGTACCTGCGTTCTTTTGCAGGGAGTATAGGTCGACACTTGACTTCAGGCCTCTCTCCATGAGCGATCCGTCAGAAGTGCACCAGATTTGTGTGGCTGTACGCAAGAGGCCACTAAATAAAAAAGGTAGAGGATTTGCTAATGCTGTCGGCTATGCTTTTATTACTTTTGCAGCTCCTTGAGGGGGGAGACCCTGCACTTTGAAAATTTACTTCTGGGTAGATTTTGATGAAACTTGCTTAATTTATGTTTCAATGCGCTAATTTAAACTATGCATTCAAGTTTCTTGCAGAAATAATGCTTCAGAATTGAAGAAAACGTTTTTTGCACAATGGAGATTAGCTATTTATAAACTATATGTGGTGTAATAAAGGTTGACATACAGAAGTGATATAGAACCAACAAAGAGTCTGAAACAGCAAGAACAGTGTTCTAAGCCAATTTTGTATCAAGTGAAAGCATGCAAAAGTTTTAAAATAGGAACCCATAGTAACATCCAGTACAAATTAATACTTTTTTTAAATTTCTGTAATATTATTTGTTTGTATTATAGGCCTACTGCATACTCTAATTGTCTGCCTTTCTGATCAAAAAATATAATTATTGCGATAGGATAAGTAGAACCAGTGATATCATTGCTCCTGAACTGTGACACCATCAAATCCTGTTTTGAGAAAATGAAACGTTTCACATGTTCATAGTGATTGTAATAAAGGCCAAATCAAGCAAGGATAATAAGGGGGTCCAATCAAGCAAAAATAAATGCCCTACACCAATCTGGGGCAAAGGAATGCAGAAACATATTTGGGCGAATTTTGGGGCAATACAACAGGCATTACCAAATTCCGACTGGGAGCTTACCACTGTCGTTGAATAGTGTGCAATCATTGCATTCTACCGGTGCTAACATAAGGGGGTGAAACTTGGAAGTTAACAAATAAGCTTGAGAACAAGTTAAGGACTGAGCAAAGCGCGATAGAACAAAAAATGTTAGGGGTAACGTTAAGAGACACGGGAGAGTGGTATCAGAGCAGACGGGGACAGCCAATATTCTAGTTGACATTAAGAGAAAGAAATGGAGCTGGGCAAACCATGTAATGCATAGGGTGGATCACCGGTGGATCATTAGAGTTGCAGAATAGGTTTCAAGGGAAGTGCAGTCGAGGACTGCAGAAAACTAGGTGAGGTGAAGAAGTCCGAAAATTTGCAGGCGCAAGTTATAATCGGCTAGGGTGAGACATGGGTAATGGAGATCGCAAGGAGAGGCCTTGTCCTGCAGTAGACATTAAAATAGGCTGATGGTGATGAAAGACAATTTGCTGTTGGACTGCTGTTTATCACAGCTCCAAGGAGCTAACAGCTTATTTCATTGTGTGTCAAGCTCGACAGGAAGCATATGCTTGATATGTAGCATACAGATTTCATCATATTCAGAGTGCGTGTATGGTGCCTCTAATATCACCATGGTTACAGCAGTTCTCTGATCTTAGTGCCATTCTGGATTTTTCTGGTGAAGTATGGCAGAAGGCTTGGGTAAGGCTGGGGGTGTCTCCTCAGCACCACTTTTTTTGTGGAGTCTATTCTCGCCTTTTGATCTTGAATACTAAGCAGGTTCGTCATGGTACAAACACAAGCTTCTTGCCATAGTTGCCCTTCAGGCTGCTAAGAAATGCTACTATTGGTAGGCTCGTAGTGAAACTTGTTCTGAAATCAAATCTTTTCTAAAGAAAAGGTGTTCTATGCATATAACGCTGCAACAGTGGTTCCAAATTTTCTTTTTATCGTCAAAGGCAGACAAGCTTGGTAAAGAATTCTTACACTTGTTTTTTTTTTTTTTTTTTTTTTTTACCCTCTAAACATGTGCAATTTTGTGCCTGCTGAGTGTGTAATGTGGCATCTACCCGTATGCAAGACAAATCAAAGGTGAAACCTTCTTGCAGAATCTAAATGCAGAGGTTCTGTGTATGGAGGTTTCAATGAATTTGAGCACCAGGGCTTCCATAAAATTCTATCTCTATACTTCCATTGTGGCTTTTCTCATAGTTAAGGTGGAGCTAACCGATGTGCATTTGTGCAAATTTGTTTGCAGAGGTAAATCGCAAGGAAGTGGACGTTATTACGGTCCCCAACAGAGATCTCATCGTGGTCCATGAGCCAAAGCTTAAGGTCGACCTCACAAAGTTCCTGGAAAACTCTACATTTCGTTTTGACTATGCCTTTGATGAAACGGCCAACAACGAGCTTGTGTACAAGTAAGTCCCGTGCAATCTTGTCATTGCTGTGCTGACACTTCACGGTTGCATGCTGATTGTGGGAAAATGTGTTGCATTGTTATTGAACTCTTCATAGTAGTACTTGCTGTTTGGATAGTTGGTGCATGTCAAAACAATGAGTTTAGCGCCGAAAGCATCATCACCGAGAGGGGTGGGAAGCGCTCGTCCTGTCTTTATCTCATCCCCTCTGTGATAGTGTTTTTGGTGCTAAATTCATTATTATTCTGCAGATAATAGTGCCCGAAGAGCTGGGGAATGTTTTGACTATTGTGCAGAGAACCTTCGCTCAAAGCAATCTGATATTGTAAAATTTATTTCTTTTAGCTGCACTCCAATACTTAGCGTGTGGCTAGAGTTTGAAGCGTCAGGCTGACTTCTCGGCTTTCAAATAGTACAAGCCATTTTACTCTTGGTTTCCACAATGTGGCGTATGGGCAAAGAGATTGCACTGAAAGCATTTCATTGCTTATTTTATCTTACAAGATTGACATGGCTTGAGATTAAAGCTAGAAAGGCTATTGAAAGTGCATAAGGAAAAATGCTGATTAAGCAGGAACCTGAATAGTAAAGATTTTAATAAATGTAATTTCTGCATAGGCATCTACAAAGGCTGCATATTTGTCCTCATCTAAGTGCATGAAATCTGCATCGTCTGTCTGAAGATTGAAAGTACAAGATTGCTTGTGTGACTGCTTTATAACCTTGTGCTTGTTCTAGGTACACAGCACGGCCACTAGTGCAGACGATATTTGATGGTGGTATGGCGACATGCTTCGCTTATGGACAGACGGGCAGCGGCAAAACACATGTGAGTGACATACATTTTAACCAAACAACTAACCAACAGCCAGCCTAACTTTTTCCTTGGTTGTTGAGGGCATGATGGCAGGCAAAGCACTTGCCTGATGCTTTTCTGAAGAGCTCTTAGACGCTGTAGATACACAGGAGCACGTTTCCAGCAGTGCCATCTGGTGATCAACAATGCTGTTGACGCAAGGCGCAGACAGTTCTGTCAGCTGTGCATTTGCTCGATGGTCATGCGCTAACGTATGCACATCTGAGCTCGATAAATTACTTGAGGACTCTCAAGACTGAACTTCATTTAGTTTCTTTGCAGCACACCTTATTTGAAGGTCTTAACCTGATTGATCTTGCTAGGGAATTTTGCTTAGTTTTGTCCTTGGGAGGGATTGCTCGAGTTGCAGGAATTGTAGGGTTGAATCGGAGTGGTAGCTGGTGAGGTCTATATTTTCTAGGTTAAACTGTCGCAGAATTATGGCATTTCCTGTTAGCTTTAACACTTTTGCCTTTATTTTTCGTGGGTAGGCCTATCATGCACTGCAGCTGATGTGACATTCTTTCACAGACTATGGGTGGAGATTTCTCTGGAAAGACACAAGACTGTTCGAAAGGCATCTATGCCCTAGCAAGTATGTATCCCTCTTCAGTTTTCCTTTGGCTTGCATGTTAACTGTTTTAATGTTTTCGGATGTCTTAAACTGTCGCATTATTTCTTTTCAGCCAAGGATGTGTTTAAGCTGCTGAAGTCTCTTAAATATAAGAATGAGGATTTAGTGGTTTCCTCAAGTTTCTTCGAAATCTATAGCGGGAAGGTAAGTGTGTATTTTTTCTAATCTCTTAATAGGGGATGGGGGGAAGCAGTGACCTACACTAAACCTTGCTGATACGTTGTCTGCTGTCATCATTGCAGCATTATGCAGTTTAAGTAGGATCTCGGTGTTCTCCAAATGCATTTCCTGATTTACAGCAATCTTTACGTTGTGCCATAACAAATGTCTTGGAGAGGTTTTGCTATGCTCGGATTGACAATAATCTTGCAGGTTAAAACTAGACTTCATCGCGTTTTTACTGTAGGTTTTACGAAAGTTTCGTCCCTTGCTGCTTTGAATGTTCACCTGTGGCTGCATTTTCATTACGAAGTCTTGCAAAATATTGCCAAGCATCGTTTAGTTTTCACTGGATTATCGCTCCAATAAAGTTGCCATTAAGTGCAAGATTTGCCTGCGGTCAACATTGTCACTAATTATATAGTAAAGGTGTCTTATCAAAATGTGTGCACTTAGCAAAATAGTGTTGAACATTTGCAATTACAGTGGAACCTCGATGATACGATCACGGCTAATACGAATTTCCGGATGATACGAATTTTTCTACGGTCCCGGCCGAGCCCCATTACTTTGCAACGTGCTAGAAAACGGTTGTTACGAATCGATTTTCGACCCACGTCGGTTGATGCGAATAAATGCCGCCCCACCGACGGCCGCGAAAGAGAACAGCGCGCAGTCACGCGCTTTCTCCCTTTCTCTTTTGGCGCGGACGCGACGCCGAACAGCGCGGAGGCCGCGAATGGGCGCGAAGAGTTCGAAGCGGTGGCACTTTTGTTGCTTTTGAGCTTTTCCTCCTTTTCCGCGTGCCATCGGGCGGAGTGGCTGCCGTGCTTCGGGCCGCGTTCATTTTTGCGCCTTTTTGCCTAGCTATGTCTAGCGAGATACGATCTCAGCTCATTCACGCGGCCGTATACCGAGGCGCGGGAGCCTCCGTTGGTGCGTCTTCCGTCGGCTGCGTTATCGGTGCCGATGGCACAGGGCGATTGTGGGTTTCGCTGCTGGAGTCACACGGTGCAAGATAGCGCGGCACGTAATCCACGGTGCAAGGTTGCGCTCGTTCAGTCGGGTACTCCTCCGCTTCTCCTGCTAATCGCCGTATTTTTCTTGCCGTAGGAGCGCTTCCGTATTCCGAAGGCGTGCTTCGTCCGAAGTTTATTCGCCAACGAGCGACGATCCATCACTAACCTGGGAGTTCTCAGTAATCCGAATTATGTGTGTCAAATGAAGACACCGGCGTGGTTTACGAAGCAGCCAACTGCGGTTGCCATCTTGCCCCTGCCACAGCAGCAACCAATGGAGAGACGCCTTTCAGCACGGCAGCCAATCGGAGCCGTGCTCGGCAGCCAACTTTTTTACAAGTTGGCGACGACGGACGAATTGAGAAGCGGAAAGGCGAAACTTTGAGCTTTCGAATGATACCAAGATGGCGGCGCTCGGTGGCGGGAAATACGAGATATGGCTCCGTGAACTGCGGTGATTTTGCGCGATTTAAAGCCGTTTTCTCGCCCTGCGCACTGACGAATTAAACTTTTTCGGGCACTTGCGCGTTTTCAGCCAAACCATTTTGATGCAGAGTAGATTAGGCGTTGCAGATACCCAAACGCGTGGTTTTCAAAAATCGATTTTTCTCGCGATGTTCGCGATCTGATCCCCGTGTCCCCCCTTAATTTAGCTAGTTTTAATTGTTTCGATGATACGAATTTCGGCTAATACAAATATTTTTCGTGACCCCGTGAGATTCGTATCATCGAGATTCCACTGTATATGCAAGAGCTAGCACTTTTTCTGGAATGTGCAATGAGACATGTGTAAATAGCCGCGTGTAAATCCATAAGTAACAGATTTGACAATCATTGCAACCGTATTTGACAACCGTATCATTGACATCCATATTGTTTTGACAACAATAACATTGCAATTTGAGTTACCTGCCTTCTAGGCACAAGTTTGCTGACTTAAGAAAATAAAATGTTGCTGCGTGACAATATTGTAATGACATTACGCCTATCATTCCTCGCAATAGCAATGCATTGCTGCTCTAGAGTACATCTTAACACAAAACTAAGGTCAGCGAAAGCATATAGCAAAATGGCCCTGGGTGATACTTAGCATCTTGCCTAGTAATGAGCTAGTGGTAGTTTAATTCGCAAACATTGGTTGTGCTTTCATCCTAACAGAGAAAGTATCTTCACTGTTAATTGCACAGCATCGGTCAGACCTGCAGCGTTGACTCGCAGCAACTGCTTCTGGCCCCTTTTCCAGGTGTTCGACTTGCTCAATGCCAAGGCGAAGCTCCGTGTACTGGAAGATGGTAGGCAGCAGGTGCAGGTTGTTGGCCTCGTGGAGAGGGAAGTGGACTCTGTTGAAGAGGTCCTCAAGCTTATTCAACACGGCAACAGTGTCAGGTGCGTGAACAAAGTGGCAGTCATTGCTGCATGCATAATTTCCTAGAAAATTTACTAGAGGGAGCTCAACACTGCAGTCGGGGGATACATGGATTGCTTGTAGCCTCAGGATGTTCTTGTTGCAACGTTTGTTACTTTATCTGCCTTTCAAGAGCTTTAGCAGAGCATTTAGTAGTCCGCTGCTTTCACGTGAATTAGTGTATCTTCCAGGTGGTTGAAATGAACCCCTTCCTTGCCACGCCCCTTGTTCTGACTAAAATATAGTTTTTCATTGCAGAAATTTGAAAAAAAAAAAAAAAACATGAAATTTGATGTTCACCTGTGCAGAGTACACTATAAAATGCCCCACTGAGCTGCTTGCGTCCTCCACATCAAACGTCTTCACTAGAGATGTGAACAAAATGGAAGCACGGTGTGCCAGCGGGGGCTTTGTTTATGTCAAACTTGAGCCACTGACACGACGACGTCGGTCACTCGGATGTGCCCATCTCTGAAGACGAGCTGAGTGCATTGAAAATTTGTCTTTCACTTGAAGAGCACGAAATCACTATATGCATAACTGGAGTAAGCTTTTTTTTTTTTTTTTTCGTGAAGACTCCAACAAAACTCTAGAATGCCAGTGGCACCATATCTATATACCCTAGTTGCCAGCTTGTTTTACTTTTGCGGCCAGAATAAACTCTCTCCTGCTTGCACTGCCCCACAGATTCTGTGCTGCCATTTACCAGAAGCACGACAAAGCACCGAGATGAAGCTAGCTTGTCCTTGGCTATTCAACAGCACACGAGGTCCACATTTGCAGACACAAACTCCTCAAAAGATTCTGGGACCTCTGCAGTCTCTTGGATGAAGGCCCAAGCTTTATGTTCAAGGCAGTCTTCCACAGGATGTTCCATTTAAGGCCCCTCATCATCGTGTCAACACATTTAAAGCCTGCTTTACTGAAACAGTTTTTCAGAACTATGCTTCTCGGGCTATTTCAGACGGCTGAAATCACCTGAACAGCAAACTTCACGTCAATTACTGTTGTAAAACTTGACATAGTGCACAATCCCTTGGTCTATTGGCTGAAGGTGGGATGTGCTGTTTGGAGTGAAAAAAGATAACCTTCGCGGCTTTGAGCACAAAGACTTTGGTGTGGCAAGAAGCGTTGTCCACAAAGAGAAGCACATGACGGTTCTGAGGTGTCATCTTCTGGTCAAATTTCAAGAGCCACGAATTGAGAATGCTGGACATCATCCATGCATTCTGGTTTGCTTCGTATGTGACGGGACTGTGATGCCAGTGGCTGAAACAACAGGGTTGTTTCGCCTTCCCAATCACGAGGAGGCGCTCCTCCTCAGTTGCTGACATATTAACACGATAGCGTTAGGGCCCCGTGTTGCAGAAAATCCGGTGTCGGCTTTGGCGCCCGCAGCCGAGAAAATCATCCCCAACCACGCAGGCCCTCCAAATATATTTAGATATGCCACACCATTCTATCATTAATGTTGATCATACCTTGTCTTGCATTCTTGGCAAAGCTATTCCTCGGAATTTTGAGAATGACAATCCACAAACAAATGTCATGAAACAAAACACCCACAGCGCATGCCTTTTATGTTAAGTCTTCTCAGACTGAAATATTAAAAGTACGAAACAAAAACGGAAACCTGAAAATTATGCAATTTTTTTTTTGGCGCGGCTGTGCAATATCTCCGGGATCGCCCCACGCAAGAGGCCGCATTTCTACCAGAAAGCTCACCTTTGTGCATAGCGTTCGCTGACAGTGTTTCCCGGTAACCATTACGGTTGCTTAAGCTGCAGTTGTCGGGAAGCGTGAGAAGCAGTCGGGGATCTTTGAATGCTATCGCATTCCACTCTTAAAAGCGAAGCTTAAGCGTCCTCCTAATATTTGCAACAAAAAAGAACACTGATCTGCTCCTTTCAACCGTTTCCCATCGTGGCATGCCGCATTGGACTTGAACAACATTGTCTTACCTGGCCTCAATTTGTAGAATAAACTGCTCTCGTCCGTGTTGAATACATCGTCGGGGCTGTAACCATGGAGTAGCTGAGGAAGTTTACGATCTATCCGTGAGGAGGCACAGTCTGTCAACTGAATCGCCTCTCGAGATGCACTTGAACGAGATGGCACTACGCACTTTGAAGTGATCTAGCCACCCTTCACTACACTTGAAGTGGACACAATCGAGAAGGAACGCTAGCTGTTCAGCACGTTTACAGAGCAATATTTGGCTGGCGTTCACTGGAATGTTCTTTGCAAGTGCATCTCGCAGCCACAACAGTACAGATTTCTCCACCTTTGGATAGCTGACTCCCCGAAGTCTGATTCACTTTGTCATGAGTCCACCGTCCTCCGGTTGTTTTAAGATTGCATCACGGTTTTTCATTTTCACGATAGTGTTGAGTCTTTCAGGAAAGTCCAAACTTCTCCGCAACTCTAGTGTCCTGCTGTCCAGAGTCCTCATCACTGATTTGGAGCTTATCAAGAAGAGATCTGCTTTTGTTTTGTTACATCTCAAACGCTTTGCCAGCATTGCGCCGCTGGCCATGTTCGAAGAAGGTTGCTGCGAAATGGCAGTCGTACTACTACGTCATAACTGTGGACGAAGTGTTAGGGGCACGAAGCAGAAAGCAAGCAAAGTGCAAAGATTCATAGTAAGATAACTAAGAGTAAGATAAGAGTGACCTGGCAAAGATTCATAGTAAGATAACTGGGCGGGCCGCGTCCGCTCGGCGATCTTTGGCTCCCAATGATTCGAACAGAGCTGTCTCATGGAAACATGTTGATGGCTCTGTAGTCCAACTACTGGCATATAAAGCGATGAGCGCCACCGATGCTGCAACAGAAATCCAACTCGAATGGTGCTCTGTCACAGAGTTAGTGTGGGAGCACGACAGCGGTTTACTCAAGGGACCTAAAAAGTTGTCGCAAGTGTTATAACAGTGTCTCTCGTAGCAAGATTTTACTGGGGTTGCTCAGACTGGCATACATCTGCGGTGATTGTTATTTAGCTAAAGCTTGTGCCTCAGCGCGAGAAACCAAATGCTTAACTCCCCATAGTTAGGTGTGGCTGACAAGTGTCTCTGGCGCTGTCCTAAGCTCGCTAGCAGCGCCAAGAGAGCTGTCGGCTGTATACTTCGAGGGGTTCGGTGTCGGGACGAGCAGAGTCTCGCAAAAGCGTAACTATCTCCAAAAGTGATCGCCTGAGAATCGTAGTCTTCCATGCCGTCAAGCTTAATTGAGATTTAAGTACTTCTTAAAAGGGCTGCACAAAGACTGGCCTCGCATTTAAAGTTGGCCTGCCGCTGGTCCCGCCATCTGCAAATCGTCGACGTCGAGACACCAATCCAATCAAAATTGCTCCTCTCAAAGCGACCGTCATACCGAATGCGCTGCGTCGCCACAACGTCGCGAATGAACAGAGTTGAACTGCAAAATGCTGTAGAGCATTGCAGCATCGTAACCCGCCACAAGCACAGCGAAAACGGCATCAATGCCAACCAAAAACAAGTCCTGACTTCGGTCGACTTGTCTATGGATTGGATTGAGACGTAAAGTTACAGGTTGCCAATGTAGCGCTGAAAATCGCGGGATTTAGAGCGTTTGTTTTAAAATGGTTAAATTTTGTTGTTATTCTAACGTTATGCAACGTTCGAATAAGTTTAAGTTTAAGCAACGAAATCATGGAATAAGAAACTTGTGTTACAACTGAATAAATATGGTAATTTTTTAATAATTTAATCTACTTTCCTTGGAAGCAGTGCAGGTTCATGTCGTGTGCTTATTCAGGCGGTCTGTACCTGTCTTTGGGCAAGACTGAGCGTCACTGCCTATATTCTTAGTTTCTTGATTATACAGCGCCTGGATTTTGTGTGGTCCCCTCAGTCGTATAATCGGGGTTCCGCTGTATTTATTTTATATTTTATGTATTTTTGTATATTACATACATATTTGTATGTTTCCCCTTCCCCCCTTGACTAAAAGTTGATTTGGCTGGTGTTATTCCATTCTACATTGCAGAACGTCTGGGCAGACATCGGCCAACCAGAACTCTTCGCGGTCGCATGCAGTATTCCAGATCATCCTGAGGCAAAGGTAGGAAAAACAAAGCTGTATAGCTCTCTGCCACTTGTGAGATGAAGTAAAGGTCTCTTTTGCACAAAAAAAAAAAAGGAGGCTTTTCAACACGTTTTGCACTCATACACTTGCCTGCGTCCTGGTGTAGTATTCTCGAGTGATCACTATTGCGACATTTCACATGGCTCGATGCCGAACATGTGGAAGTATATAGCAGTCGCCATTCCTGTCGCTGTGCGAAGGTAGCATACGACGCTTCCAGTGTCGAGTCGCACGCAATGACTGTATGTACTCAAGCCCACTTATAACAATATTCAAGTGCCACGAAAATTTCATTGTTATTACTGATAATTGTTATAACCAGGTTGCATTAAAAATCAAAATAGGGAGATTGCAGAGCCGTTGAGAAAACTATAATGGCGAGGACTCCTGTGACTCTCCCTACCACCTTCCTCCATCTGGCTGCTGATTGTGTTGGCTCGTTTAACTGTTTAGGTGCACTTTCAGTGCGCTCTCATAGCGTGTAACAAGCCGCAGCTGTCGGCGTTCAAGAATGGCACTGCTATAACTTCAAAGCTAGGTCACGGGCAGCAAGTGATGTGCAAGCTCCGCCGAGGCATCGCTTTGGTGGCCTCAAAAGGGGCATAAAAAAAAAATGTAGATTCGCCCGAAAGGCGAAGCATCGATTGCGGATAGCAAAAAAGTAGACATCAATATGAAGTAAGGATATTAGTTTATTGGCCATAGAAACTTACAACATTTGCTTACTAAATTAACAAGCACGTTGTCACACACGCACAGGTAAACATGAACTCATCTCGCTCGATGACCGCGGAACTCGCTGTCAAAACGCTGGAGTCGGGAAGTGCAGCAGCAAGCGAATTGATCTTCATGCTGTCTCGCGTCAACACGAAGATGAGGCCCGCACGGCCACGCCGTAAGCAGCAGCAGCCCCTGCATGATCGCGGGTTTCTTTGCAACATTCATTGTCTAGCACTTTCCTCGCTTAACCACTACCCTCGTTGGCGCAGACATTGTGGATTGAGTAGCGGCGCTGGTTCATTATACCGAGCGACAAACATTCATCAAATCAGTGAAGTCGCCCAGGACTCTATAGCTATTCAGCAGTTACGCATATCAATATATCAACATTGAGGCAGACTGAGCACTTTACTGAAAAATTCTTGAACAATCGAACGTGATGATGAAAAGCTATGATGACGGTGTGGTCCACTGTTAAAGGGAACACTCCGACAGTGTACTTCAGAGGGGTGTATAAAGGTATCACCACTGTCGTGTGATGCAAAGGCATGCAAGTGTATGCATGGCAGAGGGAAAATTTGCCATGCTCTGCACTTGTGTGTTCACTGTACATGTACTTAAGTTGGTGAAGTCCACACTTAGCACTCGCACTATACTTCTGCAAACTTGCATATGTCTGGTTGGACAAGGTGTTCATGTCTGAACTCCTGTGGTTTGCCCTTGCAGGAAGTCCAGCCGCCTCCACGGGAAGTTCTCTCTCATTGACCTGGCTGGGAACGAGCGAGGTGCCGACACGTCGAGCGCCAATCGGCAGACAAGAATGGAAGGTGCCGAGATCAACAAGAGCCTGCTTGCCCTCAAGGTGGCTACAGTTCATTGCATGCACTTTTTCTTAGTGCTAAAACATTGGGCAGGTTTGTCTTTTCTTGACAGTTTTATCTGATAAAGAAAAAGCCCAAGTGGTGCAAGTCTGCTCCAGAATTCTACTTTTCTGCACACAGCTTAAAGCAGCAACCACATGCATGCAGTATTCGACAGGGACAACTGATGCAACAGGCACACCCTGTCGCGTCGCGGTGTGGAGCAACTGCGTGGAAGTGACATTGCAAAAAATGAGGCGACAAATTTACATTATTGTCCGAATAAATACTGTTGTGGGTTTGTTGGCAAATCTCAAACGTACCACGAGGTCAACATTTTAACCACGGTGTATTAGCTATAGCTTTAATATGCCTGTTATCACTTGAAATCTCATCCATGCCGCCAGCTTTAAAACAAACTACCAATCTCAATAATAATGACAAGACAGTGCCAATGCATTGTCCTCTGCGTGATATGGGATGAAGCAATGGCTGAATTTGCTATTTTTGGCTGGCACGACAGAGAGCAAGTTGCAAGGTCAAATTCAAATGGAAGCGGGTGGCCTGGTTGCTGCCATGGTGTTGCACAATCATACTGTCTCTGGTGGAAGTCGCTCCGTGAACTTTCAAGCGAAAAGTGAAATTTTCGGGCTGGCCAAAAACCGGCGATGCGACAAGCGACGGAGATGGATTGCCCTCCTAGACGGTAAAACCTCTCACTCATCACAGCCGCTTGTCGCTGTCGCTCAAAAATCGCATGCATGGAGTTGGGCCTTTACGCCATTTTCCGTGGAATTTGTCGCTAACATGAGTACTGGTCAGGCCGGCCTGCCTGAAGCATCGCTTCATTTGGTGTACGTTGCAAATTCTACATATTTAGGAATTCTTTATGATTTGTTGCATATTTGTGGAATTGAGGCCTATTGCCATCATTAGTTGGCACCTATGCAATTAACAAAACACAATTTTGCGACTTCCACATGGAGGCCTTGCTCACTACTATGAACGCTGTAACATTTCTTAACCCCATTGACGACATTACTTAGGTCATAAACTTTTTCTTTGGTGTTGTCTGTTACTAGTGCGATATATACTATTGCAATATTTCTTGATTGCTTTGGATTTTGTGGAACACAGGTGTGTTCTCAGCAAAATCTGCTAGTTTTATCATCCGTTCGAGAGATTTGATAGCTAAATTGGCATGTAATGCTTCCTCTGGCAAATTTTTTTTCGTAGTTGCTTTTTTTCTTCGTTTTTCTGTACATTGAGTAGGTCCGCAAAGCAGGATATTTTAGGAATAAGAGTTGTACGACGATGTATAGGTGGTGCTGCCTGTCTACTACTCATACCACCAGATAAAAAAAAAAAAGTAGCATATTTGATTAAATCAAGCAGGCCAGGGGACTATTTGTCACCGCCCCGTTTCAAAAGGGATGCCATGAAATTATCATCATTAATTTATAAAAGCAGTCTAGCATTCTAGTGGGCGTACAGTCGCCGATATATTTTTCGGACGAATTTAGGCCCCAAAGTCAGTGGTGGTCCAACTGCGCCATTTGCACCATTTTGCTACAATTCTACTTGTCTGCGCCTTGCTGCTCCCACCGAAGTGCAACTTGCGCCAAGTGCGCCAAAGCACCACCTTTGCCTTGGGCGCTACGTGGACGTCGCAGTAGCATGGCTGATCCCTCCGTTTGTGGACAGACCTGCGACTAAGCATTCCAAGCATCAGCGACGCGGACTTCGCGACCAAGCTTTGCGCATGGAATCCTCGATTGGACATGCAGTTAAGCCTTTCGGTACTCGATGTTTCAGAATTCACGACCAAGCACATTGAGCGTCTACTCCTCGAGCCCGCGGCTAGGCATTTCGCGCATCGGCACTTCGCACTGCTCGATTAAGCACATCGAGCGTCGACTTCTCAAGCCCGTGGCTAGGCATTTTGCACTTAGGACGGCACGACTAAGGCACTTAGGACGGCACGACTAAGCACATTGAGCGTTGACTCCTCAAGCCCGCGGCTAGGCATTTCGCGCATCGGCACTTGCGACTGCACCACTAAGCACAATGAGCGTCGACTCCTCAAGCAAGCGGCTAGGCATTTCGTGCATCGGCACTTGGGACTGTGCAACTAAGCACATCGAGTGAGCCCGCGGCTAGGCATTGTTGTTGCACAAAATTTTTTCTGCATTTCTAGTCGCTTTTGTATTATGTTCAATAGCATAAAACTATTCTGAGTAATCTACAAGTGCTATTTACATAGGCAAATAAAGTCTGTTTGCAACGCTTTCTGCTCTGGGCACACAAGCTAAATGACTGCATCAGTCTGTCTTGCTTGTGTCCATTTGCTCTAAAGATGTATACTTAACAATTGTGTAGTAGTAATAAGCTGCACCAAATGTCATGCATTTGCTTTTCTCCTGCTCCAACTGATCCAGAATTCAAAATTTTGTGCTACAGAACTGCTAGAAAATGCTAATGTGGCTGCTCCTAAATTGCTACTAAACAGCTTTTTTCCTGCTCCAAAAATTGCTCCAATTCTTAAACTGGCTGGACCGCCACTGCAAAGTTGATTTTCCGGACTAAATCGCTTGTTCCGAGCCATGCTACCCAATCTTGGAGGCTGCCATGTTGGATTTTCCGCTGGCTTGGCCAGGCTTAGCTTCCAGTGGCCCGCTCTATGGCCTCCGAAATTGGGAGCGCACGCTATCAAGAGATAGCGGGCGCCATCCTCTCGACTTGGAGGCCATGCCCGTTTTTCCGTGGCTGAGAAAACGCTCCAGGGGACGGTACTTTTTCTTCTTTCGGTCAGCACTATTGTCATAATCACTTTGCGACATCCGTTTTTGTTTGTTTTTTTAGTTAAAGCTTCAGTTGCTATTTTGCACAGGATATGTGTGCCTCGTTGACATCGCACCTTTTGTGTGTGTTTGTGCGGCTTCGCATTTGTGTTATCGGCGCCACCTTCGCGAGAGCCAAGTTATGCGAGGTGATGGGGCTCACTTCTTCGATCTCCGTGGCGATCTTCGCTAACGGAGATTGCCAACGCGGTGACACTTTTGTATAGGGAGACATCAGTGTTGCGCAAATCCAAGCAACTCTGAACGCCTCCAAGCGTAGTATGTGGCAGGGCATTAGAGATTTCTTTTTTTTTTTTTTTTATGCCACTCTAAGCCTACCGAGTTTTTCGGACTATTTTTCGGTCCCCGCAAGGTCCGGAAAATCGGTCGGCGACTGTAGTCTTGCAGCATGCAGCTGGTCAGACCGAAAAAAAAAAAAATGAGAACTGTGTAAGAATGAAAACTGAGTGGTTTGTTTTTAGTAGCAATGTTTGGGTAACTTGTGCTCATGTTTTGCTATTGCCAGTGTAGAGGAAGCGCTGGTCCTCGGAGTGGTTCTCCCCTTGTGGCCTTCTCACTGTTCTAAAACATGGTTTTCTGCTTCTTTGCTTCTTTCCTACATTTTTCACTGGGACTTGATCATCTTTATTTACGTACCATGCAGGAATGCATCAGGGCATTGGGTCGTCGTGGTGCTCACCTTCCGTTCCGGGCCAGCAAGCTGACACAGGTCCTCAGGGATTCGTTCATCGGCGAGAACTCTCGGACCTGCATGGTGGGCACATCTGTTTGTGTTGCCGGTCTTATGTTTATAAATTGCCACATGTCGAATAGTTTTTGAGATTAGTATTTCTCGTAAGGTTCCTAACATTTAATATCGCAGAAGCAATGCAGTGCAAAAGCTCGTGCAATGTAGTGCTCTAAATTGAGGTTCATTCTATCAGAGCTACCTCTCAGCGGAAGTGTTTTAGGCAGTTAACAGCGGAGCTGTTTAAGCCGGCCGTTATTCCGTTAGTTGTCCACAAGAAATGTGGGCTGATCCTGGCGGTAGTGCAGAAAGGGTCCAAACACAATAGCACATACCCCTGTGAACTATCGAAGCTGAGCCTGGCTAAGTCTAGCTAAAGTGTACTCTAGTCTAGCTAAGCATGGTTGGGACTACTTAAGATTAGTCGGTCATCGATAGCCAATCAATAGCTAATCGATAATCAATCAATAATCAAGAAATTTCAGGGAAATGCTGGGGATGACTTGGTAGTGCTTAGCCTAGCCCAGAAGCCAGGACTAGCTAGGTGCCCATCAGCTCCGCTTACTCTTCAGCATTGCACCTCCAATGCAAGCTACACTAGTTTTCTTTTTGTATAGAATGTATCATTAGCATTTATGTGGAGCCACAACAGAAAATAAAGCAAATTTTATTGCAACCTGATGATGAATGATCAATGTAAAAATCTTTGCACGCAATCGGCACGAGTAGCTTGTGTGTTTTCTTTGGTTGTTTTCAGATTGCGATGATCTCTCCAGGCCTGAGTTCTTGCGAGCATTCCCTCAACACGTTGCGCTATGCAGACAGGTACGGCAGTGGTGGCATTCCTACACTGTATAGCACCTCACATCTCTAAGGTTACTTCTTTGCTGTTACCTGGGCCAGTGTAATGCAACGATTCTTTTCATTTGTTTGTTACTTCCTTATGAACCACCGTTAATGACCAGCCAATCCTGGTAATGTAGGTGAGGCACCGCTCAGACCATTGAAAAAGCATGAGAAGGAATAGCATTAGAATAGAATTGTTGCATTATTTTAGCCCACCTGATTGTGTGCTACACATGCAGAACGATGCGGCATTTCAGTTGACAGTGCTAACTCTAATTGGGCGACAACTCTTAAATTTCATTGTACAGTTGAACTTTGCTATAATGAAGTCTTGTATTGCGTGAGAATACAGTCGAGTCCCGCTACAACGAAATTCACGGGACATGCGAAAAATTTTGTTGTGGAGGAACTTCGTTGACGCGAAATTAGTATGTATATACGTACGCCAAACGGGAAAGCCGTGAACGAAACCGAAACCATCGTCCGGGAAGCCTTCGCGATGGCGTGGTGGCAAAGTTTGAGACGTGCCGAAGGCGGTCAATGAAGTGTCAGCTTCAAGAGAGAAAATGCATTTTGCGCCGCTGTTACAGCATTTTTCGTACATTGCGGCCGACGCCTAACTCAACGCGCGTGCCCGGCCGATCGCGAAACTCTCATTTTGCGGCACATGAACCGTCGCAATTAATCGAGCAGTTTGAATTACCACAATTTCATTGCATATTTATGACAAAGTCGGCAAACTTGGAAAGCTTGCGCTTGCCAGAAGTTTTATTTCCAGATGTTGGTAAGCCTAGATTTCTTGCGCTTCACGGCAAGCAAAGGCGTTACGCGAGTCTCAGTCTGTTAAAAGAGCCATCGCAATGTCATTGTTGTGGGCTCTGTTAGCTTTTAAGACGAGGTCAAAAGGATCCATTACTTTGAAAGCAGTCGCCGGAGTCAGTGTGTCTAGCGGGTTGCAATTTTTTTCAGACGACGAGACTGTTGGCATCATGTTAACGACAGCGGCAGTGGCGCGGCTGCCGTATCTTGAAAGCAATCTGCACTGTGCTCTAAGTGCGTGCCCGCGCTTGCCTCATTTTCAAAGCGATCTGCGATGTGGGCAAAGTGCAACTAGTGCCGGTAGAGTCGTGTGCGCTGTGCTTTTTCAATTCGCGTTGAAGCGAGAGACGGCACGGAGGTCAATTCGCTCGCTGCTATTGCCGCACCCTCTCATTCTATCGTGTTGACAGCGAGTTTCTGCTGTCATCGAGCGAGATGTGTTCATGTTTACCTGTGAGCGCGTGACACCGTGCTTGGTAATTTCGTTAGTAAGCGAATGTTTACAAGTTTATACAGCCGATAAAACTAAGATTTTAGTTCGTATAGAGCTGTCTTCTAATATGCTATCGCAATCGATGCTTCACCTTTCGGGCGGAACTGCAAAATTTTTTCCTTCCGCTTTCTGCCTCGGCGATCATATGTGTTCTCGAGAGAGAGAAATTTACGCTTCGTTGGCGTAGCCATTTCGACCGGACACGCACCACAGAAAACGGCAGCGATTGTGGGGATCCCGTGCAGTCTCGCGCAGGCGCGATGACCACGCATTTGCAGTGGCGTAAACCGGTACGTTGAACTTGATTTCGTTCGCGAAAACCTCGTTGAAGCGGACATACGATCGTCACAGCTTTGGAAGGGCCTTCTAATTTGGCTACTTGGCAGTTCCAATTTGAATTCAATCCCAGTTTTGTTCTCGAAAAGTTTGTTGCAGCGGAAATACTGAATAAAACGGCTTCATTATGGAGAGAATTTTTTTGTATTGCTTTCTATGGGCAGCTGACGGGGAATCGGAATCTTCGTTGTGGCGGAAATTTCGTTGTAGCGGCATTCATTGTAGGGGGATTCGACTGTAACTTTGTTATATCTGATAACTTATGTATGTGTGCGTTGTATTGAGGTTTGATTGTACTACAATTGCGCCAGATGTTTAGCAACTTCAGTAGCCAGCCCATCGAAGTTAAGCAAGGTGGGGCATCAGGCTAGTTAGTACTCCACAATTTGTTGCCTTGATTGTAAGTTAGCACCAGTCTTTCCTTTTGCACTTCGCGTCTTGCAATTTGCGTGTTCATCATTCGTGTCTGTCACATTATTAATGCTGCGCTTCTTGCTGGACTACGCAGGGTGAAGGAGCTTGGTGTCGAGGACAGCCCAGAGCTGAAGCCTGCCTCAAACGAGGATGAAGAGATGGCTCCAGAAAGTGAAGAGGACGACAACCTTGCTCTGCTGAGAGCCTCTGATGTGAGCTTCTTGCCTTTGCTGCTCGTTCTAATTTATGGCACCAGAATTGACCTGTTCAGATGAACCTGACTCTCTTATCTTCATTTTGACAGCTGGTAAATTTTTTTTTGAGTGCTGAACCTCACTCCCCTTTATTCAACATCTCTGTGCAGGACGTGGAGATGTCTGGAGACATGTACACATTCCACGAGGCCATCTCCCACCTACAAGAGATGGAAGAGGAAATTCTGGATCTCCACAAGACTGTTGTTGAGGTGCGTGTGTGTCATTTGTTGCCCTTATGCGCATATGATCGTGCTAAGGCACCTAATGAAGTTAAGCTAGACAGTACTGGTGGCTGAAATGCTCGTACAGTTATTCTCAATATAGAATACAATTTATTTAGAACTAAGTGCTTTCAACACCATTTCAATATAACAAAATTTCACTGCCACTGCGAGGAATACCAAGACAATAAATTGAAGAGTCTGGAAATGGAGATGGTCAAATGGTTAAAAACATGCGGCTGCTTGCAAACACAACTTTCAGATAGCGCGACCAAGAGCGACAGCTGGAGTAGAGCAGTGTCATGTTCCGTGTAACGTCCAAGTGTATTGATGAGAACCTATCGCGCCCTGCGTGCTGTATGCTTTGGGGGCAAGGGAAGTGTGCTAGGGTGAGCCAAGAAGGATGGTGGCTTGATGAGCAGTCTTCCCGCATGGAAAATTTGAAAAGGGGGAGGTTAACGAGCTCGTGGTAATGCAGTCAAGTGCACGCGGTGGGGTGAATAGCAGGTTTGTGTGCGTCTCCTTTTCTAGTGCTGCCGTGGCTGCGCATGGGTGCCAATGCGCCTAACGAGTAATGCCAAACTATCGATAGTACTACCGATAGTTGAGTCAATATCGAACTATCGATGGTAAAAAAAAAAAGCTATCGCTATCAGTATCAAAAGTACTATCGATTGTACTTTCAGTAGTACTATTGATAGTATAAAATCAACCGCGCGAACTCATTGCAGCATAAGCTTGCTTCCCCGAGTGCGTGGTATATGGTGGTGGTGGTAACTATGACAAGACTCTTTGTTATCGCAGTCTACCCATCACCGACCCCTGCAGATTTACCCTACGTACAGTTTCTGGATAAAATGTTAGTGTCGCAAATGACTTTGTTGTGCTGGCAAGAGCGACCCGAGACGCACCGCTTGGCGCGCCTGCTTCTGAGCTGAATTCGAGTGGAATTATTGCTTCAGCACGTGTGCTTGCTGGGTTTCAAGGGCAGTGCTTGAACTGAATGGAAGCTACATGGACAAAAAAGCAAAGAACGAGCACGTTGCCCTTAGCAGTTGCACACTAGGATTTGTTCCGCAGCACACCACTCCAGCGCTCTAGACTTGGTCTGCTCACGAATAGACAGCCTCCCACATTTTTAGCTATATCATGTGAGGACACTATAATATGGTCGTATGTCGTCCTGAAGGGAACATCGCATTAGGCTACTCACACAGGAGGTGCACTTGAGAGTACTTCTGCTGGTCGCGCTGATTATCGTCGCTTAAAGGCGCTAAAATGACGCATGATGGATGCTCGCGCGATATACCCAAAGATGCGGGAGGCTGTACATACGTGCATACCAGGATGTTGCTTGCTCGACTGAAGCGATGGCCTCACGTAAATGGTACTGGGGTTCAGCTTTCTTAATCGAAATCCAGGTAGACGATGGTCGAAAGCGAAACCATCGCGAACCGTTTTCGATCAGAACAAATGTGCTTGTTTGATTGGTGAACTAAGCCGGCGATTATCGGAAAGCCCAGCTGGTCCTGCAGTTGAACCATCTAGACAGCAGGTGGTTCCAAATGAATCTGCGACAGGAAACCGAATTCTGCGGTTCCTTGAGAGACAGGAACAGGAGCCCTCAACCGCAACCTCGAACGCAAAGCTAACAGTTTGCCAGTACCTGGAGTTGCATCCACAGGAAAGGAAGAGCAACCCTGTAGAATTCTGGAAGTCTTGGCAATGCTCCATAACGCCGCTCTCTGAAGTGGCGAGGAAGTACTTCTGCATTCCAGCAACGTCGGTACCCGCATAATGCGTATTCTCAGCGGCTGGACAGATCATTTTATCATTTTTGATGGGAGGAGCAGGATGAAGGGCAAGAAAGTAGACATGCTTGTGTTCCTTCACCAGAATGCTTGGCTGACACATGATTAAGTTGGAACTGTTCAGCTGTAGTGGAAAGGAAGCTGTTACATGTGGCAGAATGGCACGGCTTCAAATTTGTATTGCATTTTGTGATTTAAAAATAAAAATGTCAAGAACTAAGTTTGTTGGTAAGGTGTAACTGGTTACTTCTGAGTATGAATTTATTGATGGACATATTCCAGCATTTTCACTGCGAAAATAATTTATTTCATTCGCCAAAAAATTGCTCATAAATTAAACGAACTGACTATTGCTGATAGTAGGCTATCGCAAATGTAGTATTGCAAATCTGTAGTAATACTACCGATGGTACTATCGATAGTACTATCGATAATCCTATTGATAGTTCATCGATAGTAACACCGATTTCACTATCGATAGTACTATCAATAATACTATTGATAGTCTTTTTACACTATCGATAGTTTAAAAAAAGCTATCGCTGCTAGCGATAGTCAATTTACCGATAGTTTTGCATCACTAGCCTGAACGCATGTGCAGCCCGCACGCCCTGTTTTAGAGGTAATTTTCTGCGTGTGCAAAGATGGGTGTGCCAGGATGGCATGGCATCATGTACGCTGCCTTCCTGCATGTTCAGTACTGGAGGTTGCATAATAAAGTTTCGGAGAAGCGTTGAAGTGAAGCAAACTAAGCATTTGCTTCCTATTGCCGGCACTTTTCATGATAGCGTCGTCCCACTGCAGGCTACACAATCAGCCACAGGGGCGGAGTGGTTGCAAAAGCGTGGTTGGCTTTGCTTTGTACCACTGATGTAAAGATTCCAGTGACACGCCATGAAACCATATATTTCGTTACCGGCTCTCATATTCATCAGAAATTTTTTTCTTATTCAAATTTGTTTTTTCCGATTGCCCGATAATTCGGAAAGCTTTGCTACACCTTCCATGTAAGAAAAATTCATTGGCAATCGTACTTATTTGCACGAAACATAGTTTTTATGCAGTAGAACCCTGTTGATACGTTTTTCAAGGGACCATAAAAAAAAAACAGCCGGAAAATTGTAACTGTGAGGAAGGCCAACAATCGCCACAGCTGTCGGAAACGGCTCTGTATGGCTGCCAGTACAGTTATTAGATGTCTCGGCACTCTTGTTGTGACCGAGGACGGTGCTTGCGCATGTGTATAATTAAGGGACATTTACAATGTTTCGCGACGGTGGCCCCTTTCAACTCTCTTGACCGCCAGATTCTGCATCTGCTTCCCCGCACAACACAGCTCCATTGCGGCGAAACTGACTTAAGAGAACCAGTGATTATGCTACGCATATAAGACCCTTGCCGGCTCCAAAATAAATGTAACGCTGCACTCGGTGGATTTGGCCCAGTGTGCATGGTTCCCGGTAGCCTTCAACTGATGCACACTTCGCTTCCGGCGCTTCACCAACTGCTCTGTACTCATGTGCAGCACTGGACTTGTGCAATGCGCCGGTCACTTACTGCAACGTACAAGCAAGCTGCACTGCTTAATTTACGTGACCGCCATGTTCGAAGGCAACGTAAGATGCGGGAACATTACAGATTGGCGACGTATCAACAGTAACATTATACATGGAGGTCCATGGGATTGTGGTTGGGACCACGAAAACGTGACTTAGCAGCCGGGAAAACGCAGCAGCGAGGAACATATCAACGGCGTTCCACTGTACAACAAAGCAAATTGCGATATATCTCAATATAAGGGAGTTGGTAAAATCGGCAATGTTAATGTAATGCAATTTGATGCTACTGTGTGCAATGCCAAATGTATATGTACAGGCACAGTTGAATTCTGCCACAATGAAATTGGTGAGGCTGTTCAAAAAAAAAGTTTTCCTGGAACTTTGTAGACATGAAATATACAAATGACCATGAAACATGTGGTTTAGTGGTACAGGAAAAGTTTATTTCCAGAAGTATAGCTTTGCTTTGCTTACGTTTTCTAGCAAGCAATGATAGGACGCGACTCTTGCATTCTGTCGAATCTCTATCCTGATGTGGACATACTCGGACGAAACTACGGATTTTATCAAAGGCGGCCATAACGCGAGGTGTTGCTTTAATCGGCACATACTCTGAAGATTGTTTCATTGGGTTCTGAGGGTACTAGTACTACACACTCCCTATGACTTGTCATTGCTCATTTCTTCATTTATGGAGTCGTTGGAGCAGTCCTTGATGATCGCCAGTGTGCCGGTATAGTGATCACTTGCTGAAAAATTACCCAACTTTCGTAAGTGCACATGGCCTCTGGAAAGCTGGAAAGGTTAAGTGGTGGTGCTACTAGCTTAGCATGTAAATGTAAATCTTGTGATAATGATGCTGGCTCCTACTGTTGGCTGTTAAATGGATATCTGAACAGCCAACTAGCTGTAACCTGTCAATTTAAATTGAAATCCTGTCATTAGTTTCCGAGAGAAAAAAATTTTGAATTGGCATATACAGTATACGCTGAAACCAAGGTGACCCATTTACCCTACCATCCCCGGAAGGAGGCTACACTTAAAAGCCAACTGTCTTATTTATGGATAGATCTTGACCAAGTTTGCATGCATTGTGTAGTTTGGTGTGCTGATCCTAAAAATGTAATTATTTTTGTCCTAACAAGTAGTTATTGATATATCGAAGACATGGGTTCGTTTGTTTGTAGAAAAATTGGCATCTAGATAAAGACCGAGTACAGTTGTTAAGATATAGAAATCTGGAATGTATAAGGTGTGCACTTAGGTGTAAAGCAATGTCCTAGGTCAATTTTAACTAGAGTTGGAGCCACTCAAAGCTGCCTGAAAAAGAATAGTGTATACGTTTCAAAGCATGTTTATGGAAATGAAGTATCTACGCGAAAATGACAAGAATGAAAATACAATTTTTGGGTAATTAGGTGTTCTAGAAACAATGTGCCTCATTTTCACCCATTCGCAGGCCAGCCAAGCATGGGTGCACCAGGACATGGATCTCCTCACCATGACCAATGAAGTGGACTATGACCTTGACCGTAAGCATGCCATGATCCTGATAGTTACCTGCTCTGTGTGCTGTAAATCCCTAGGTAAAGCTTAATGCCACAGCTGAAAGCCAGCTTTGTGTTGAAGCACCAGGCTTGAATGCCCACATAGGCAGGTAGCGCAGAGTGATCATGTGATCTGCTCAGTTTCGGAGGTACAGAACAGTGAAATTGCTCAATAGGGACAAGCACAATTCTTTGCTACCGCTGTTCGTCATGCCAGCTTTGTGACCACGGGTGCTTGTGGTTGAGTGACTTCTGTTCATGTCTTTGGGCATGTGATAACAAGCGTTTTTAGTTAGCAAATTCTTAGTGCAATTCATAATGCCTGTACAAGCCTTAGTAAGGCATTAGATTATGACATGAGCTATCACTGTCAAATCTTTGTCCTTAATTGTGACAGCAATGACGACAAATATAGCGATCATCATAATGTGCTGATAAAAGAAGTCCTTCGGCATTACCAAAATTAGTGCGTTATTGTTGGTGATTAATGATTAAGCTCTGGAAACACTAATGTATATAACACAAAAAGAAAAATTGTTCAAAGTGTTGTAGGTATTGTAACTTTGTAACTTTGGGTGTGCAGTGCAGATAGGGTTTAATCATTGATGACTTTTGTCGTGTTAAGCTTCAGTGCTTCATTGCTTCTATGAATTCGTTACTTTGTCTCTTGTTGATAGCAAATGAATTGAGTTCATCTACTATAGTGCATGCGCTAAAATGTTCTGTATGTGCCGATTGTTGCTGTTCTCTCCATGCATATAACGCATCGGGTCAGTGACCTAGTCGGGCGCATTGGGCACATTGTTCTTTTTTTTTGAGGGGGGGGGGGGGTGGAATTGGGAATCTGAGAAGGTTTAACAACTAAAAAGAAACCCTGCAGCCACACCTGTTTGTAACGAATGAGTGTTTGAAAATCGAATGACCCAGGTATCTTAACTAGGGAAAAAATATTAAACCAGTGTTTGTTCTTGGTACCCCTTTGATATATTGCTTACTATGGATTCTCGGCTTTTCATGCAGTGTACGTGCAGAAGCTGAAGGATTTGCTCGCTGAGAAAATGGAGGTCCTCTCCAAGTTCAATGGTTAGTTCCTACATTTGCTGCTGTCCATTGCAGTGTTGTTTCAGCACTGTCAGAATTTAATAGGCCGTCTGCCAACAACCAGTCCTTGTGGTTATTGGCAAGCGGCCTGTTATATTTTGGCGTTTGTAGCTGCATAGGGTGCATACAGTCTACTTATGTTGTCACATTGTAGTGATGGTGAAGAACTGAGGCTCTGCCAGTACTGAGTAGTGAGTCAAGGCTAACTGTTATTAGGCAAGCTCATGCTCAGAAAGATTAGCAACACCCAAATTGCGATAGCAGCCCGCATAGTCGTCGCACCTAAACTCGCAGGTCAAGTATGTCCATTATTTATACATGCATCGCCGCAAATTCCAGAGCAATCACTGATGCTCTTGTTTGTACATTCAGGAAATTGCAACGCTGCATACATTAGGCATACAGCAGGATACAGTAGGCATATCTTGTGCCGGGCGATAACTTGATAACAATGATGGACTGGAAAAAAATGTATGCATAACATTACGAGGACTGACAACTGTTATCGTATACTCGTGTAAGGGCCGCACCCTTGTAAAGGCTGCACCGCCAACTTGGCAGCCGAAAATTTGGGGGGGAAATGCTGCGTGCGTGTTAGCGAATTTTTGCGCGCTGTCTACTTCCACGTTCCGCTAGTAGATGGCAAGAGCCAAGTGTTGACCTCTGATGCAATGGTATGTCTGGGCATCTGGGGTTATTCGAGGGATCCGAGCTCGACTGATACCGTGTAGCTGTGTGGGTGGCTTGATGCCCCATTTGTGTTGGGAAAACTAGGCATGCTGCTCAAAACGTTAAGTGGTCAACACTTTTGAAAGTTTTTTACATTTTCACACCGTTATATTTTTTAATTAATGGCACATAAATTAGCATAATGTTCTGATTTAATCAATCTCTATCTAGTGACGGACACTTTTCATAAAACATTGTTCGAGATTCTAGACTCTGGGCAAAAGGCAATCTCTTTAAGGCACAGTAGTGTGCAGGAACTGTTCTTTTTTGATGCCATGTCTGATCACTTTTTGTTCCGATCATCTTTCCTGCAGAAAAGGTGACTGGATTCCAGCAACACTTGGCCGAGGAGGAAAAAATGAGCATGAACATCAAGCGGCCTGTAAAATGAATCCAAATGGCACAGCACTGACCAATGTTATTTGCTTCTTTCTCGCCTCGCCAACTATCCTCGCCAGCTTTTTTTTTTTTTTTTATTAGCCATTTCACCCACATCTGTGAAAACCAGTGCCGCCCTCAACCCTGTACATATCTTCAGTGAGCGGGCAGGCATATCTTGGTGCTGTACTTTTTTTTTTTTTTTTTGCTGGCTACTTGATAGACCACAACTATGTTGTGTGTAATATATTTGTACACATGTTTTAACTGTTCTGACTGCTTATTTTTATTTGTAATCCCCTGTACATAAGCTAGACTTTTAAACTAAGTGCGGAGAGGTGGGGTGTCGGCTGAACATGAAGTTTTTATTATTTTTGTTTAGTTAAAATCTGCCTGCACCCTCACTGCACATCACTGCGTGTTTGTATGTCCGTTTCTTTTTTTTTTTTTTTCCCACTCTTTTCTTTTGATGACCTTTCAAAGCAGTGCATATGTGCAATGGAAGAATCAATAAATTTCCTCCGAGCACAACATTTGCATTTCTGGCCAGCAAACCTCGGGCAGCCTGATTTTATTGACTCATTTACGACTAACTTCTTTGTAATAGTCGCAATAGTAGTATCCAGAAACCTTGACCTGGATTGTTTTGGTGTCGGTGGCTGAAAGTCTAAATTTGGCATTAAAAGTGAATATGCATGCTATAATTTAATTTGGAGAATACCTCTCTCTCTCTCTCTCTATCTCTCCTTTTTTTTTTTTTTTTTCCCCCAGTGCTTGCACAGGCCTAGACCCAGCTGTTCAGTAACAGCAGTCATATGGGACACATTGTTCACATGAACTGTTTGCATGCATTTACTGTGAACTATTTTTACATACAATAGCATTTCTCCACACACCTTCCTGAACCTGGCTTTCTATGTTGCCTTAAAGGTGTACCAATGTTATCTATGGGAAAACATTTTTGTCAGCAGTTAGGTTTGAATCAAGAATCCCAACGTTACAGTACGTACACTTTAACACTGCTCAACAGCTGCATTGCGATGTTCACAAAACTAGGTATACAAAAATTTAATGTGTTTCACTAAGGGTATCGCGAAAATAAAACCCTTCATTCGCGATAAAAATTTAATCTTGGACATGAAGCACGCCGCCAGCACTGAAGGTGAAATTTATCACATATACACTTCGCTTGTCGCCCGGAAGTCTGCGCGGTGGCTTTCGTCGATTAACGCGCAATTGCGCAACATAGTAGCAACCAGTCCACCCGCTTGAACCTGAATTTACTCTTGCAACATGCTCTGTGCCATGTCAGTAAAAAATAAAATCGGCCATCACTTAGTCTCTTCTAACGCTGAAGACAAAGTATCGGCGCTGTCTTGTTGTTCATATTGAAATCGGTTGCTTGTGTTGACGCTGTTAGGCCTGAAACGCCACCAAGAGCCACGAAATTGTTTTGCTCACTAGATGGTGCTATGGCATTCATGCTGCTGGCGTGGGACAGATTTCCACTGGCGATGACGTCATATTGAAGCCAGATCTAATACACTGTGGTTAAAACATTGACCTCGTAGTCTGTTTGAGATTTCTTTACGGGTGCACGTTTGTATTTATTCGGACAACAGTGTAAATTTGTTGCTACTTTTTCGCAATGTCTCGTTCATGTGGTTGTTCCCCGCCACGACGCAACAGCACGATGGGGTGTGTCTGTTCGTCGCTTAAATATTGTGTGCATGCAGTTGCCGCTTGCTCGCTTCTGGTTGGCGCTTTTGTGTTCCAACTGGCAGCTAATGTTTTTTTGAGAGAATAGGGAGCTTTAGTTAGTGCACTGTTTACGGAAATAATAGGTTACGGTAAACATTGATGGCAGTAACAAGGTCCGTAGTTTTTCTTGTGTTGCATGGATGCTTTCGTCGAAGGGGACTGCATATTGTTGATTCTATACTAGCAGATAAGTAGCGTGTGGTGAGGTAGTGCAATAACTCTGTCGTCGCTGGTTAAACTGCTACAAAATGACGCCACCACCCGGCTACTCATGTTTATTCCCCCAGTAATCCAGCATTCCGTGAGCAGCAATTACGTATGCAGACAAGCAACAACTTTATTATCTGCGGCACCACAAGCATGAAGGGGGGTGCAACCAGTGCAGCATACACACTCGACAGGCAGCATGACAGAAAATATTCTGCCCTCCAGTTGACGGCTGGTCTTTCCTGCATCTCATCGATGACATTTACATGTGAAAAGCACATCCAGATAATGAAATAGCTGGTGGAGGTTTTCTATTTTGCCTGTCACCAGTTCCCCAAGAAAATTTCTAGAGAGAACTCTAGTTATATAAAAACGTTGCGAGGCAAGAAGGTGGTAAAGACTTCCGATGCTGCTCAACGAGCATCTCGTTCTGATCTCGTCGAAAACCTCCCAGCCACTGCCAGAGGCACCGGCAACAGTCACCAACAGCGCGCGCGTTTGGTGCGAACGCGGGCAAAACGCCCACGGCGTCGACAACAGTTCTGCTCCGTATCCTTACTCCGTATAGCTCTGTACTAATTTGCTATCGCAATTGATGCTTCGCCTCTCGGGTGAAACTGCATCATTTTTTTTTTTTTTTTTTGCTTCCACACTGGTTCAGCAAAGACGGTTCAACACCGGAGCAAATAACGGGTTAAACTGGTTTACATTCATTTGCATAGCCTAACGATGACAGAAAAACAGCAAATTAATTTTTTTACAGGAACTCGACAGTGCTTCCGACCTGTATGGAAAGACAAAATAAAAAAAAGGCAAAGGGAAGAAAAAAAATAAAGTACATAGGCTGTTCTCTAGGTTGCAAGTCATTTAAAATAATTGCACTCTGGAAGCACACTTCAGAAGCAATAAATTTCTATCACACCTCAACAGCCCAATTTTCATGTGTGTGTGTATGTATGTATGTATATATATATATGTATATATATATATATATAAAAACAAAATACACGTCTTCCACCGCCAAGTAACTATTGCATTGTCATCAATTTCAACCGTTAACGAGCTTATAACTAACAGCCCTCCCAACTAACATGTTAAAAACACTAGCAAGCTCATTTAATTAACAAGTGAGTTAGCATGGTTCATTTAAGCCTTGATACCCTGCTTGACCAATGCTTGAATTTCCCTTCAATTACACTTCCGATAAAACATTTAAATCTAAATCACGTTGAATGTAGTTTTTGAAGGACAATTCCAGTCGACATTTTTTTCTTCCCCAGCTAAAAGTGGTGTAGTTGGCGGAGAAAGTGAAGGTCCAACTTCCAGTTATGACTGTCACACCCCAAAAGCAGTGCTGCAACATCAGCTAAACGCTATGTTGCTGTGTCTTCAAACGAGCATATTTGCTTGCAGAATTCTGCAGGACGTAAAGGCAACTGTTCCAACATGGTCATTGCATGTGTGGACTCCATCAAATCTCGCCAGTTCCCGTCAATATTTTTTTTTCTTCCTTATTCGATAATGTGTGGTTATTTTTTAAATGCGAAGCATTTCTTGGCGAACATTTGCTACTTTGACAGTATCTATCTAGCCACCTACGTCTTCGCGCTCTCATGGTCGTTTCGTTAACTTGGTATGTGTCAAAATTGGCATACTATGACAAGAGTATATGACGAACATAAATGATATGCCATGACATGCATGTCATGTAGGTGATGAAACAGCTGCCTACAACCTGGTGCTCTCACGGTCGTTTCATTAACTTGGTAGGTACCAAAATTGGCATAGTATGACAGGAGTGTATGACGAACATGATAGGTCATGACATAAATGACAATGTCATGACATGCGTGTCATGTAGGTCATGAGAATGACCCAGCAATAAAGAGTGATACTCAAAAACCACTGAAATGGTTTCGGACGTGGCTACAAGGAATCGCTAAAGGATGCTGGTAGAAAAGTCAGTCATGAGCATGACTCAGCAAAAATGACAATGACTCAGCGAAAAAATATTAACACAAAAACTACTGGAATGGCTTCGGACGGCACTAAGTGAAGGAAACGCTAAAGGATGATGGTAGAAATCATAGTCATGAGCATGACTCGGCATAAATGACTGACTCAGCGAAATAATGTTAACACTCAAAAGCCACTGAAATGGGTTCTGACGGAGATACTAAGGGAAGGAAACAAAGGATGATGGTAGAAGTCATAGTCATGACCATGACTCAGCAAAAATGACAATGACTCAGCGAAAAAAGATTAACACTCAAAAACCACTGGAATGGGTTCGGACGTGGGTACTAGTGAAGGAAACACTGAAGGATGGT
>NC_051164.1:102821374-102963874 GCF_013339745.2 Dermacentor silvarum | reverse complement strand
CGATACTATGTTGGGTTCCGCATTTTCGGTTTCATTATAGATGGAGAATACTCCATTGAAATAAAGCATGACCAACCAAATTTTACATTTACTTCGTTATATCCGATAATTTGTTATATTAGTGTTTGTCATGTCGAGGTTCGACTAGTTTCACAAAAATGTTCTCACGCTAAATTGTTAGAGCACATGCCAGCTAGTCGTGATGTTGGACACATTACCGAAGGCATTTGGCCAATGGCAAACGGAGCTTACAAACGGAAAGCTTTGCAAATTCGGTCCTAATTTCAGTTTTGGTACCCAGGAGGTTGCTCCTTCATGCCATATTGTAGTACACTGCTTCGATCTGGTCCTGTGATCACCATGGCTTCCACACGAGAGCACATCCAGAAGACATGCGCAGCACTGTTATCGTGCTGCATTATGCAGCCTCATCGCTGCACAATGTGCAAATTTCGCTCCCGTGTCACGAGCATGGAGGAAGGAAAGATCTTGAAGTAGCATTGCGCAACATGATTGATGCCAAGCGAGTTGACCCAACTCATGTTTGTCACATTGGAGTGTGTAGTGCTCCCGCTCAGTAGGCAGAGCTGCGGCAGGGCAGCGGAACAAGTGCACATTGATTAAAGACTACAGAGAACCAAACATTCTTGGCCAATACTTAGACTCTCGGAGGTCGTGTGTTGGGCTGACACGGCAAGGGAAAAAGCAAGGGGAATGGTTTCGCAGAGAGTTGGCTTGCCAAGGCTGGCTGCGTGATGTAATGCTCCCTAGTCAATGTTACATTAGGTTAGGTGAGATTAGTAACATTGCTCCTAGATTATTTCTTTCCTCCACGGTTATGCCGTTGCGAAAATTTCGATGATGCCAAGTCTGGCATTTCGAGACCGACTTTAGTATCATAATTATGTGTTATTTTTGTACATATGAGAAATGTGTGCTAGAATTCGTGCAACTTCCAAAATGGGCGTTGGCACTCAAAAGGTGTCAGAAGCGTCACACATTTTACTAAGAACAGAACATTTGTAAACAAGAAACCAATGTAAACATAGTAAAGGATTGACGACGATGGTTAAGGTGCAGTACCAGCTCAAACAGTTTCGTATTAAGGTGGCAGTAAAAATCTGGTAGTGTGGTGAAATCTCTGTACATGGATTCTTTCAGCAATCAAGGACAAACTTATTGAAAAGCACACTACAGTTCTTTATTTGTGGTACAATTGTGTTGCCTGCCAGCCACACTATGTCTCCTTAAAGTATTAAAAAAAAAGTGGATTACTTGCGCAATCAGTCACTTTCATTGTGGAATTTCTAGAAGATAAATCGTAACACTTCAGCATTTATTTGACTATACATTACGCTTTGCAAACACCACTTGCCATGCATAATTATTTTTTTTTGTGAGGAATTGTGTTTGCATTGGTCTGAAAACTATTCAATGGTAGAAATGAGAGACTAGATGAAGACTAAATCATCTTGCAATAAATTTGTGATTTAAGAATGAGCTTTGAGAATGTCTATCACTCAAAGCCGGTGATGCTTAAGTAAGGCAAATCCATATCCATACTGCCAATCTTTATCATGTGTGCTGAAGAGTGAACAAGCTGGTAACCATTGTCATTTTCCCATGCTGGTAACACAGATACCCTATTACCACATCTCGCTCTAGCGTTCATTATACTAAACTCTGTAACAACTCCCTCGCTGTGACATGTCCAGCTTACAATTGGTAAACTATAGTCAACCACGAGTAATACATGGAACGAGAAGCCAAACTAATGAAGGCATTTTGGCATTAAAGAGGATGTAGGTTTGCCAAGTTTATAGTGTTCGACCAGACAGACAGACTGTAGACATACTTGGCCATGTTATCTTTCCAAACCATTTCAAATCAGCACCGTCTGCGAGTGTGGTGCCCAGTAGCGCACCCAGGATCTCTGCCAGGGGGGGGTTGACAGTTTGCCAATACCATCTAAACAGCACTAATTTCGATTTCTTCACGGGAAATTGTCAAAAAAATGCGCTTTTTGCGAGTGTGCAGACGATTGCGCGTCTTACATCTTAGTTGCAGCACTCAAATGCGTAAGGAAAGAAAAGGGGTTAAACAAAAGGGGGGGTTAAGTCGGCCTCAGGGGGGGGTTACAACCCCCGAATCACCCCCCGTCGGTGCGCCACTGGTGGTGCCCTAACCCTAATCGGGCAGTGGCACCCAGTGGACCATGTCCTTGGGATTGCTTGCTGGCGCAGCTACACATCGCGTGCAGTCGCATGCAGAAAGCAGACAAAGCACACCAGTAGCATACTAGACTTCTTTATTTGATAACGTGAACTAATAATTTTGTCTTACATTGTAGGCAGCACAGAGCGCCAATTTGTTCCAAGAGCCAATGGCAGAAAGACAAGTATTTGTTGCTTGCAGACCTGCATCGATGCAGCAGTGACAAAATAAGTTTCAACCCCTCCCCAACCCCCTGCTTTATTTGTATATAGACATTTCCTTGACAAACGCAAGCAATGCGCAGTCTTCAGCTCAAACATAGACCTTTCCGTTAGCACAACAACAATTCCCAAACAACTGCTTGCAACATCTACTGACGACTTTTCTCGCGAGCGCAGACTCGATGTCGTCTGCACGCGGGAGCGGGTTCTCAATCCCCACCCAGTCTTCAGAACGTTGGCACCAGAAATCAGTTTTCACCGCACTTTTGCTGCTAACTTTCTGGTTAGACTACGGGGCATATCACACAAAGGGGAGTCGTGTTTACATATGTACAGAGCCCCATGCAAAACTTCTTTTTTTTTGTTTTCACGATCACACGGTCCGCATATGCATGCTTGAATTGCACGCACTTTATTTGATCGCGTACACGTTCCTTAGCTGCCGAGACGTATACGGGGTGAAGGAGGAGCAACTCACGCCTGCTCTAAATGGCAACATGCACATGGTCAGGCGGGAATACGTAGATGCAATACAACACAAACTTGGTATGGAAGATTTCGTACGTTATATGCACCGAGGCTCGACTTGCACTGGTTTCATTACCAGGGAGTTAGACAGCTGACTGCATGCACGCACAAGAAAGCTCCTAGTGCACAGGCTATGGCAGTGTTTCATGAGAATGTCCAAGACCCCTTTCAAAATCTTTCACGAGAACAAAGTTCTCACATCAAAGGGGTATTGAGGCCAAGCAATGCATGTCAGCAAAGTTGGTGTATATGTTATAGGACATGCAAGCTTCAATGTCAAACAGATGAGTTCGTCTTTGTAAGGTATTTTTAAGTCGTACTACAGTTTTCATGATGTGCAGCTGTCCCTCCCTCAGTTGGCAGTAAATGTGTTCAAATTACTCGTTTACACCCACCTGCCATGATTTCTACGTGGCTGCGGTGTTATGCTGCAGAGTTTAAGGTCGCAGGTTCGATTCCTGGCCTTGGCGGCTGCATTTTAATTGAAGCAAAAATGCTTGCATACTTATTACATAAAGGTGAATATTAAAGAACGCCAGGCAACCAAATTAATCCGGAGCCCTCCACAATGGCGTCTCTCAGAGACCTAGTGTTGTTATGGGACATCAGGGCCCATGAATCAAACAACAAAATCAGCCAAATTTAGCACCTGATAAATTTAGGGAAAAGTCATTTGCGAGCATTGTTTATAGAAACACTGAGCATGGTAGGCAAAATGCCTGGTAAGGCATTCACCAACAATATGCGCGAAGCTAAATTCTTTAATTTGTTTCATGTTACATCTAAAGTGAGAAGTTAACACGAGTCTGGAACCCACCGGTCTTCAATAGAAAACTTGTCAGCACTGACTCTTGTTTCAGACATGAAGCATCAGCTTTCGTAATAATCAAGGGGTTAAGAGCAGGGCAATGAGTATCATTGATGAGTGAATATGGGATCGTTGCTATCACTGAGTGCTGTGTAACTATATCACCTGTGATGATTCTTTGAGCTCATTGATGTTAATGCTTTCTTAACAATTAGGAAAAAGAAAGGCGTATTATTTTCTATGCTGTTGACGAGTACCATTTCATGGGCAAATTTCCATGCAGACTGAACTGCAGCATTCGTTCACATCCATAAATCTTGGAAACAAGAGCAACCTGAATGTTATGGACATTGCCCCATGGTTCCTTCTACTGTTGCAAGAAAGGAGATAATTGAGAGATTATAAATGTACAGAGAATTTCTAACCAACTTCAGTAGCATTTTTATTGGAATGGAAGATTGAATTTTATTGAAAATAAAAAAAAAATTCCCCAATTTGTCATGATGCTCAATGCTTTGGCTCTGAATGCTTTACACTTGGCAAAATGTGGTTAGTTTTCAAGCTTGCAACAATGTGTGTGACAGCAGAACATCCTCGTCCTCCAACTGATGAAGTCTTATTGACCCAATAACCATAGAGTCAATAGTTTCGTGCATTGAAGGAAAGCACACAACATGTCACAAAATCTGTCCAACAAATAAAAATAAATAATTGTATGGGAAAGCCAGGAGTGGTAAGTGCTTAAAGGTCCTTTTACGACTGGACAGCCTAAAGCTATGCGTTTCATTGCACTGTCCAGAACTGTGCGATCAGAGTATGGCTATTTCACGTCGCATAACCACTGCCTAGGCAAGTATGCAGTGACAAGTGTAAAAGCTTTATGTATAGAAGTCTGTTTCATTTCTTATCACTCGGGATATGACATTGTCTTTTGTCATTGACAAACTTTCTGCGATTGACCTGGTGTAAATTCGAAGTCTGCAAAATGGAAAAAAAAAAAAAAAGTTTTTGCAGCACTTGTCAGCATGTCAATCCCACATTAAAAATAACTTGAGTCATGAAAAGTAGCCCTGGTCTGGTAGTGAGCCAGTGCAACTCCAGCCTCTAGCTCTCATATTAACGCTGCTTGCAACAATAGCAGCGGTAGTCTCGCAGAAGATAATTTGTTATTTTGCTCGTGTTGCATTATTTACAGGGGACAACCCTTCTCACCGACTCTCACTATAGTCGGTCTGTGTACAACAGTGCTGATAACACCATTCCGAGTGTAATGTATATCTTATGCATACGCCATCTACCAGCAGCTCACAAAATAACTTCACAGCATCTTTTTCTTCCACGAGATGTAAACTTTTGCTGAAGCTGCTCGAGGATGACGAGCACAACTTTGATGTTAGCATGCCTTAAAAACCTGAATGCAACACAGGGTTAACGGTACTGTCTGACGCAACAGACTGTGCATTAATCTGGGCTTATCTGTAGGGTCATAACTTGGAGCAAAAGGGGGAAAAAGGAGTAATGGGCTTGGAAAATTGTTTCCTCCAATACTTGTTTGGTGTCAGCTAGCCGTTAACACCAATTACAAGAACCTAAACCGCAATTTTTTTTTCTATAATGACGTCTGTGCCCCATTTGTGTGTTTTTGATACTGGCAGCTTCTGCAATCCCATTCTCCCAGTGACAAGAAACCTTTACGCCGCCCACAAATGCCACATGCACTACCATAGCTAATCACTCTTGCACCACAAGAGGACGGCTTCTTCCACCGATGTAGTGAGAAGCACACATGAGGCCAATGCCAATGATGACCCCTGCTGCTCCGAATGTGACAAGTTGTCTTGTCAGAAAACGGTGGCATTGGACTGAGGCCCTTCCCTTGTTCATAACCCTAAGCCTAGCCAGCTTTCCCCGAGTTTCACCACTCTATTCGGAAACATGCCTTGACATTCCTCCTCGACTTCAGCATGCAAAGGGAAGTGCCACTGTTTAATTAAGTGTTCGCAGTGTTTCAAGAACGCTCAGTGATTCCTGTAACGAGTTGCTTGAAAAACACCTGTTCACGAGTGGTGAATGCACTTTAAGATTGCCCTTCGGCAATTGCTGTGATGAGGAGTTGCTCCAGTAATGCTTCTCCACTCCAGTGCCCCATTATGAAATTACTCTTACAGTTCTGTAACTGGCGATGAGATTTACGGAAGCGCACTGTGACTACTTCATCATTTGAGAGATGGCGCTGTCCCTCCATTTGGCAGGGTTGAGGAGAAGCACTCAAGCCAAGGTATATGCGTGAATAGAGCGACCAGCCTACCAACCTTTTGCTTGTAATTATGCAACAAACACACCAATGCCATACCGGGAAGCAGTGCACAACATGTGAGCTATTTGTCACGAGGAAGAGAAATGGCAAGACTAAGCTCTTTCTAAAGTCAGTAAAAAGCAACACCAAAAGAAAATTGCGCACCCCTCGATGCCCCCTTCCAATCAATTGATAGTGATCATTAATGTCGCACAATGCAGAAGCTGTTAAATTTTTCTAGCTATCTTTGTAAATGGTTCTGTGTGTTTTCCATTAGCACTCCACTACAAGCTACTAAGCACTCAAAATCAAATTAATCAATTAAAAAAAAAAAAAAAACAAGCTAACTACCACAATATTCAGTAACTGCACATCAGCTTTAGACTTGATCCATTGACAAATTGATATAGTAGCTACATGCCACTGGGAAACATTTATTGAAGCATATCAATCATTGTTCACTCTTGATCATTCTTCACACATTTGTCTATAGACCAATACATTCTCTCTGCCCTTCCTAGTAAACTGTGTTCTCTGATGCAATGGGGCAGTGATTCTGAATATTATGGCAATCGAGCTTAATGACTGGCTTGAGACCAATCAGAGGCCCATGTACGTATATTGTGCTAGCCTTGGGATACTTCATCATGTTAGCTAAGACCAGGCACTTCCACTATTAACAGTTAGGCACTAGAAACAGTCCAGAAAATCCGTGTTGCAAACAGGTTTTTATGGCAGCTACTTATCACATGTGCCATGTTGAATCGAAGGTGTTTCAGCATGAGTAACAAGTCTATTTTCAGGAAAAAGTCTTGAGAGCAGGATTGTTCAAAGACAAGATTGCACATGACATTCGATGAGCAGGGGTCAGCATGTTCACAAATGTACATTGTTGAAAGTTTATATCTGCAACAAAATGGCTGCCTAACTAGCTACTCTCTGTCCTTTGTTAATGTGTTTAATTGTGCATGTCGTGAGCAAATAACTGAAGCATATTGTGAGCTGAGAAACTATCCTGCCAATCTTGTACTGTTACGTTTCCTTCAGTAAACCAAATATTTCCTTCTGGTAGTCGCCGCCTGCGGTTAGTAACAAGCCTTGTTTACTTCGATAAACCTAAAACGTCCTTGTCTACAGCCTATGCATCAGCAGCAGTTAACTAGACAACACGAAAAAAGGAGAGAGCAGCCAGCTTTTAACACATATTTACATTCGTTTCAGCTTCAAAAAGAAGATCTCTTAAATAGAAATAAATATATATGCTTGTCTCTGTATACATAAAAAAGGAACATCACTAAATTTGTAAAACACTCAAACAACAAACCTAAATTACAACTTCTCTCTTTTTTTTTTTTTTTCGGAGCATCACTGTTTGACTCGATGCAATGGGAGCTTTCCAGGTTCGTTTTGGCCATTGAGATAGCAGAGGCTGCCATTTACCTGAGCAAAAAGTGTTATTTGGGTTACCAGTGCATCGAGAAAGGGGAAAAAAAGATTAATAAATCGTATGTGAGCTCTACGTCGATAACATGCCGTTGGCAACAGGTACAAGTTACGTTAAGGTCCAACAGCCTCCCCCTCTCTCACACACACACTCTCTCTCTGTTTGGGCAGGTGACCGGCTTGACTCTTGACCTGCCAAATGCAAGTCGACACGCAACGTCGAGAATAGTGCAAGCACCGATGCCTCCGCGGCACAGCTGCGCTATTTGACAACGTCCTGATGTTCGTGGACAGTGAGCGCAGCTACGGTGAGCGCAGATGACGTTTTCAGGGGAAAAAAAGCGATTGTGTCCTGCCCAGTGGCCAAAGTTGCAAAGCGTGTTGAAGACTCCGTAAGGCTGGAAACGAAGCCTTGGATGTGTTTCACCCTTCCGTTAGAGGTCCTCTATGGCTCCAGTCTGGAGAAAGCGGTGCGTTAGCAGTTCCTCCGCCGTTGGTCGCTCACCGGGGCACCTGAAACGTTATTTACCGATGTTTCAGCACTCTAGAGGCCACACAAGAGAACAAAAAATGGGTGACCACATATGTCATGACAGTCTTCGGGACATATTGCAAAGTTAGTTGTTGGTAATGAACAGTAACGATAACCATATATAAATTTTAATAACACATGAATAACTACAGTGAGGTAAACAAGAACAATACAGTCAAAACTCAATTAACGAAGTTATACTTAAAACGAGAAACTTCATTAAATTGCAAATTTCAGTAATTCTAGGTTTTAAAGTTCCAGCAGTAGAAATAATTTCAAAAGTTCCCAGAACATTCCTGGTGGATAATATCTTTTCAGAAAGCACTTATTAACAAATTGCAGGAAGGTTGAGCCAAAATCGTGTGGTTATGCGCATCAGTGTGTGTGTGCGGTGTCGTAAATCTTGGATGTCATGGTTGACCACGCTTAGTGCTGGCAGCCGTCATCAGATGGCACCCACAAATTAAAATCAAATGTGTAAAACAATATGGATATTCGTTCTGGAAAAAAAAAAAAAGTTGCACTTTCGCCAGAAAGGTGTAGCACTAATGGCGATAGCAAAGAAACAACTACACGAAGTAAGGTTCTTAGTTTTATCGGTGTCAAGTGCACTCTGGCAAACATGAACAGATCTCACTCGATGACCACGAACATTAGCTGTCACAACGCGAGCAGAAGCTTCGCACCAGTGTCTCGGAAACCTTAGATTAAGCAACTGCCCACGCTAGATGCACGGGAACACAGTGCGCATCAAGGCATGAACCATCTTGGCTTTGCCTTTGCACTTGCTGCAGTTTACCATCAAGATACGGCACGTGGTTCGAGTATGGACAGTCATGCACAGCTACAGCAAGGGTGGAGGAGGAGACGCACGCACTAGAGGCAGAGGGCAGATCGACGCATGTCTATAGGAATGCCGGAATGCTTCATGCCTATTTGTGGTTTAATAGCCTTTATTCTTGCGTTTACTGCCATGCATAACACCGTGTCTTCATAACTGCATAGTTGCCATCCATGATTGTGTCGATTGTAACCGCAGTTTGATCTGTAGAAGTTGCGGCAAACACTAGCTCCATTTCGACTGAGTGCAATGTTACAAACACGGAGGAAGCTGTCAAGGATGAAGAGCACAGACTACATCGTGATGGACCAACGATCTGTTGGCGACCAGCTCAGTAGCGAAAAAATAATCGGGATGTGCGCACGGTAGTGAAAAGCATGTCTCGGATGATGATGGATGCCTTGGCCATGCTGCAAACGAAATTGCTAGGCCATCGCCGCTGCGAGGGCTAATCACTGATTAGTATCCAGAATTGCAGCTTCTGTAATTTTTGTGTACAAAATAGAAACAGGTTTTACCAATTCATTCAGTAACTAAAAGTGTGTTGACTGTAGTAAGCATTTATTTCTTGCTTTCTTGATACTCTCGATAATTCCCCCCTGGCATTAAATTCGGACATTTTTTTCAGTCCAATGAAATCCAAATTAACGAGGTTTTGCAGTACTTCATAGTTCAATCACTAGTTGTGAACCGCTTAAATTGTTTATGCCCAACATAATATGTATCTCTGCATCTTTCTCGTATGCGATATGTTTTTAGCAATAAGTACAATGAACAAATCAGAACTTGCCTCTTAAGGCAGGTGAGAATGAAGTCTCGGGCATCGGGACTGATCTGGTCCGGAAATTTTGGGTCACTTGTGCCTTGTCCAATGGCAAAGGCTGCAGCCAGGGGAGAAAGCTCGTACCTGGAAATCGCAGCATGTGTTAAGAACTGCAGCTCAAGCCCTTAACAAGTAAACATTTTTGCCAAGCAGGGTCATTTAGTGGTATCATGCGATGTACTTTCATGGTTTGTTTACTCACCAAGGAGGCTTTGTCTGGAACATTTCAATCACAGTGCAACCGACACTCCTGAAACAGAGGACACAGGATGTCAACCAATGACTTCCAACTTTACAGTGCACATCATGGTGTAACAGTTAAAAGCTCCTGCACTTAAAAATAGTTTGCAAACAGAAAATGAGTGATAACATATGACGGTAGTACAGCAGTTGACACATAACAGGAAATGGGAACATGTGCAAATGAGGATGAAGGCTTGTAAGGATGAAGAACATGCAGGCAAAATGTAGCAGAAATCTCCTAAACAAAGAAGAAAATGTGCAAATTTTAAGAGGATGCCACCAATATGCTTTTTTTTTTATTCTTGCAAAATGAATCGCAGCAAAGGCATAAGCAAGCTCATGACCTACTATCAAGTGCAGCTGGAAATGGAAGTAGCATACGAGCATTGCATTTAAAAGTATCCAGAGGTGCGTCTTTCACGGCAGCAGCAATCCCGCGAGAGAGATGCACGAACGTACCAGACGTCTGACTTGTGCGAGCATTCTTCCTGGCAGATGACTTCCGGCGCCATCCAGTAGGGCGTGCCTCTGGCACTGGCCACCAGTCCTTCACAGTCCGCTGACGAAGGCTCAAACGTGGCGCACCCAAAGTCGATAAGCTTGATGGTGCCCGTTCCAGGACAGACCATAACGTTATTACCCTGTCAAAGTGAGAGAAATAGGCGCTGGTTAGAGGCTTGACGGCCATTCTGAGTTCACTGGTATTATTTTACAGCTAAAAAAAAAAAAGAGAGAGAGAAAAAGAGAGCCCGTTACAACTAAGTCACATCCAACATGAAAATACCTTCATTGTATCCAATATTCCAACAAGCATATATTTGTTTCACACTATCAGTGAGGAACATTTTAAAGTTACTTCATCATACCTGATTTGTGTTCATTATACAGACGTTTGTTTTTCTTTCTGTGGTTTTACATGCCAAAACCAGTTCTGATTATGAGGCATGCTGTAGTAGAGAGCTCCGGATTAATTTTGACCACCTGGGGTTCTTTAATGTGCATTACAATGCAAGCACATGGGCGTTGTTGCATTTCACCTCCATCGGAATGTGGCGGCCGCTGTGTAAATCACAGGCGATGCTTGTGAACAGACGTTTGACTGCGCTGCTGCAGTGCTGAGGTGACACCATCACATGCCATATGTCTGCATCCTGCTCAAATGCAGTTCACTCTCATCCTTTTCCAAACTGCCAACACACATTATCACAGATCACATGCAGGACACTGCCTGATATGACTAACATTCTACAAGAGGGGACAGCTACAAGGAGCTGTCCACACTGAAGCAAGACACCCAGGACTCTGTTCACAAGCATCACCTGTGATGATAACCTCTTTTTCGTAAAACCCAGTGTGATGCCTCAATGCAATTGACAACTATTGGTGTATCCACACGATGGATTGCTCTGTGAATGACTGTTCCACAGACAATAATTCCGCAACCTGTGCAGCTCCGATGTGCATCTATGTGACGGATGAAGTATGCAGATGACACAACTGAAAAATACTGCTACTCTCAACTCCACACGTTCCATGAATGCTAGTGGCAGACTTGCTTGACAATGAATTCAAGATGCATGGAGTTTGTGAAGACACTACGGTTAGCCGTGATAGCTGTTGGCTAGTTTAGATTGGACGACGACGAGTATTTGCATCTTCAAAAATGCCTTGTTGGCAAAAAGCGTGGAGGAAAGAAATATTATCAGAGGCCCCGGCCACGCCAGCTGCGTTGGAGAAAGTGTGGTGGAAATAGCGTGTCTTTTTCACAAAGGAATACTGGGGTTGGTGGTCCAAAGAGCAATGTTGTCATAGAAACTGTGCCTCAGTATCATAGTTGGCCAAAGTAACACAGGCTTCTGCTGGATCAATCAGTCCTCACATGCGCAGAAAACAACATCACTGGAAGTGATCGAGAGAGAAAGAGAAAAAAAGCCCCTTATTCAACCTATGTAAGAAAAGAAGTCAGGTGTACCTTGATGTCTCGGTGGATGACATTTCGCTGGTGCAGGTAGGCTAGAGCCTGGAGGAGCTGCCGCCCATATCGACGCACCACCGTCTCGGGGAAGGCCCCGAATTGGGCCAGGTTAGCAGCGAGGCTGCCGCCGGAGACGAACTCGAGAAACAGGTTGACGAGTGCCTCTTCCTGCTGCACGCCGAGGAAGCCAACGATGTTGGGGTGCTTGAGTGACTGCAGAATGTCGACCTCTAGCTGAACCGCCGACAGCACGTCGGCCCCACCCAGCTGAAACTGTTTGACGGCCACCAGCTCCCCACCGGACTTGCGCAGGCCGCACCATACCAGGCCGAACGCCCCTTTGCCTGTACACACAGTGCATCACAATAAGCCCTAGTTACTGCCTCTAAATCTAGCTTTTCTGCAATGCAGTTTGCTAATAATTTGCATTTAGCATGTGTATGCAGTTTGTGTATATTAGATGTAAAATGTAGATAACAAGATCCAGCATGCATAGTTCACACTTCTTATTTAAGAAGAGACTTCCATTAGTTGGCAATAATAGTAGTGCAATGCCAGTAGTAAGTGCACTTACAAATTAAGTAAAGCAGGGAAAGCAACTGCAAAAAGGAAACGGGTACCAGCCGTATACATTGCATTAACAGTACTGTATATTAACAGTACTGTATATAAAGCAAGATTAGTTTTTCATGTTTGCTATGCTTTACTATTACCAATCATCTGAGCAATGGGAAAAAGCCAATGCTAGACAGGATATAGAATGCCGTAAGTTCTTTCCCTCACAGCTAAGATGCAAGTGCCTGATAGAATTGGTCACACTATCGGATACAATAAGATCTAAGAAGAAATGATAAATCAAATAAACAGCTTATGGGCACCGATTTACAAGATTTCTGTGAATCTTCAATTTTCTATATGTAATTGTAATTAGGTACTAAATATTTTACAGACCATTCTCAGGCTATGTTGTGGGATTACATTACGCAAGCTGACAGCGGAACACATGGGCAATATTTATTCGCCAAGAATACATAAACGACAAACACGATAGAAGAAAGCAGAACTAATTGTCATTAATCGTGATAGAGAAACTGCCATTCATCTAACCGCATCATGAAGACGGAAAGGAAAGCGGGGCTAGACGTTGTGTTGATTCAGAATGCACTGTACTTCTAACTTTGTACCAGAACTGCAACATGCGGGCTACTTTCTTTAAATTGAATTGAACTCTGGGGTTTTACGTGCCAAAACCACAATTTGATTGAGGCATGCCATAGTGGGGGACTCCGGATTAATTTTGACCACCAGGGGATCTTTAACATGCCCCCAATGCACAGGACACGGGCGTTTTTGCATTTCGCCCACACCGAAATGTGGCCGCCGCAGCCGAGATTTGATCCTGCGATCTTGTGCTTGTCAGCGCAACACCATCAGCGTGACTTATCAGCACAATACTGTCAACGCAACTTATCAGCTCAACACCATAGCAATTAAGCCACGACGGGTTGAGGGCTACTTTCCAGAGGAGAGAGTTAACATGGTTAATCCATCACCCCAGAGTGAGGACATACCAATGAGCTTTCCCTTGATCCAAGGAAAAGGGGGTCCCGAGGGAAATGCAGGGATGTCATGGAGGTTCTTGGGCAGCGGCGGCACGGGCGCACGCGGCTGCTCCGGTGGCGCGTGCTGACAAGCCGCCGAACCTTTTCCCTTGGCGCTGACCGTGTGGAATGCAGAACCCTCTGTCCCACCACTGCTCCCCCGCTTGCCACAGGTCAGCGTGTGCGTTCCCTCGGGACGGACTGATTTCACTGCCGTTGTGGATGACGTCGTTGCCGCGGGCTCACTGGGCTTGGCCACTTCGGGGATCTCTTCCTTTCGTGGCAGCGACAACCGCGGCTCGTCTCCGCCTTCCTCTGGTGACAGGGAAGGCAAGTAGACCCAAGATGCGGACGACAGGTGCGACGACACGTCATCACGTGTCACCCACGGCGGCAAGAACTTGCTCATAAGTCCCCGGGTGCTTGGCACCGGCATGCGCGATCCATTGGGCCGCAGGTGGCCGCCTTCCTTGCTCTTCGTGATCAGCGAAAACTTGGGCTGCGCAGGTGCCGCCGCCGTCGCCAAGGCAGACGACGTGGCAGGTGCCTTCTGCTGGGCGGTATCCTCCGAAGCCCCCAGCGACGCGTCCGACTGCTGCCGCCCTGCGGAAACGGTTTTTGGTGGCACGGTGGCTGCCACGTCTGGTATGCTGCGGCCCGCCAGTTCGGGACGCAGTTTGAGTCGGCTGAGGTGGTAATTCTTGGCATAGTGCTGAGTCTTTTTCCGCCTCTGCGCCGCTGCAGAGGGTCGCTTTCGTGAAGCAGACTGTTTGTGCTCGTCATCTGCAGATTCGGAGTCACAGCTATCACCATTACCGCCGCCGCCGCCGCCACCACCACCGCTGCCACCACCAACTCCTCCTCCTGCTCCTCCTCGATGCTTGGGGCGCACCTTTGCATACATCTCCTTCGGCACCACATTCTCGGTGCTGCCCCCGAAGACCCAAGCTGCTGTTCGAGCCGACTCCGCAAGCGGACTCTCTGTCCGCGCCTCTAGGATGTTCTCCTCAACCTTTTTTTCACTTTCGGATGCAGAGTTTATGCCATTCTTGGCCTCGACAACAACGGACGCAGCAGAGTGTGGATCTAGGGGAAGCTCCAACGGTGTGTTTGAAGGCATTGTCTTTTGGCGATGATAGCTGTTGTTTTCGAGTGTGCCTTCGGCACACCATCCGTGCCGCAGCTCATCGTCGGACGAGTGGTCGCGCGGTCGCACGGGGATGAAGTGGGAGCCGCCGTGAGACGACTTCTGCCGCCAGCCCGGAATGTGATGGGAAGGCAGGTTTGGTGGCTGGTAGCGACGAAACGCAGACAGCGACGGGTCTCCTCCGCGGAGGACCGAGTGTGAGCTGCTGCTGGCTTTCGTCTTCAGCACTGCCTCCGCCTCTGGCTCGCTCGGCTCCTTGTCACTACTACTGGAGCCTTCCTCCTTGGCAGTAGAACTGCTGCAAAAGAGCCAAGTTTTTGTCAGGGCATGAGAGACTTAGGCAGTTGCATCATAACGCTTGAGTCACTACAGCATCACTGGCACAAGCATATCACCAAATTCAATGCCCCTATCCCCTTGTAAGCATTCTTATACCCTAAGAAATCAAGTGTCGGAAAAGGCTCGGGCTTTATAACAGCATAAGGGTTCAAACAAGACCGGAGAAGTTCTTACCCAGGTGAGCTCTGTTCTCCTGGTGCAGTTACGTTCCTTGACTGCAAGATGAGTTGACCCAGTTTTCGTTTTTCTGCGATTGCAAAAGAGCAAAGTTCACTTTGATGCAATTTTCCTATATGAATGACATCTGACAGCTCTCATCCTGCAGACATGCAAAGACATCAAACAGCTGCGTGAAGTTACAACTCTTCACTCTTACAATTCACACTGTGGTCATGTGAGCCAACCTGCCATTGTAGCTACATAAGGTGTCAACATACAAGCAAGTAAAAGATTGGCATAATTTAATCAAACTGTTATATTCAGTAGAAACCCGCTGATACATTCCTTGTTCATATGCTTTCCCAGGTATAATGTCGCTGAAGCCTGGTCTCATCTACTATCAGTTTCATAGCACCAGATGCATCCATGCGCGACATCGATGCAGGCACAGTGCCAAGATTGCCATTGCTTGTAGACGCCAATGCGTCTGGCACTCGTGAAAGTGGACGTATCCCCAAAAGTTATCACCCAAGAATACACGACACCTTTTTCGGCTGCTTGTGGAAAAAGTCACTATTTTCTGCAGAGTCCAATATTTCGTACTCCCAATTATTCAGAATTTACGCAGTCCCCATTGCAAATCCTTCAGAGGCTGAGCCGTGTGTAATATCTTTGTTTTAATATTTAACAGCATGTTCTTGTAATATGTTTTCAGGGTAAAACCTCGTTACAAGAGACACTCAAGGGACCCGGGAAACATGTCTCTTGTAACCAAGGTCTCTTGTAACCAAAAATTAGAAAAACACTGAGTAGTCAGACTAGATCACTTTATTATACATCTGCATCAAAGTGTGTTTGAACCCATCTACAGGAAATTGCTCAGGATTGCTTGAAATCGTTCATAGTAGTTTGTTTTTTAATGACTGCAGATTGTATTAGCTTCCTTCCCAACTTCTGGAGGTAAAGCACTTCACTTTACAAGTATTCCTGCTGCTCACAATACCTTTGAAGCCTCAACTGCCGACACTTTCTGCCCTGCACTGTCCTCGTCGTCGTCCTCCTCCTCTGGTTCATCTTCTAGGGCACATGCACCATTTACTTGCGCGAGGATTGCATAATCTGTAAGCTCTTCTGAGCATGCGAGGTCCACATCTGCAGACACAAACTCCTCAAAAGATTCTGGAACGTCTGCAGTCTCTTGGATGCAGGTCCAAGGTTTATCTTCAGGGCAGTTTTCCACAGGATCTTCCATCCTGGTTTGGATGGATGATCCATGTCTGGGGTTGTCCCTTCTAAATAGTGAAGAACTTACTCTAGAGACCTAAAAAGTTGCCCTTAGTAACAGAGGGTCTCTTGTAATCATGTCTCTTGTATGCGATGTTGTTAACTTGGCAAACATAGGAAAACAAACCAAACCATTTTCAAATGCCTCTTATAACCAAGTGTCTCTTGGAACGAGATTTTACTGTATTATGCTTTTTTTTATAGCGGTCTCGTGGGAAACACATTAGAGGGGTTATAAAGTATGCAGTATAAAGACATAAAACCTAATGAGAATTCAACAAGAACAAATACTTACTGTGGTCCGAACTATTGTGAGCTACCTGTTACAGAAACAAATGTATTAAAACATTTTATTTTACCATATACCATGTACCCATAGTTACATTTATCTTGATCTTTTATGGTACATTTTTTCACATGTTTAGAGATACAGTGAACGACCGAATTTACTGACATGCTAATAATTCGGATGCCTTCGTGGATCTGCCACAAACCCTATAGAGTCAATGTATAGCGACGTCTGAAATTTATGACACTGAAACCCTTCACCATCCGATTTTCTGGACATTTTGCTGTGAATACAGGTTTGAAACAGCATTAGCCGAAGCGACCACCACCGCCATTTTGATTATCTCGTAGTGTCGACCTAGCTCTCTTGCACACCGATTCGCTGGCAGCTGTGGCCACCGAGGCAACACTAGGCCTAGCGGCTTCGAAGTTCGCTACTAAGCTTCCTGCTGTTCGGTGCGGTGTTTTTTATTGAAAGAATTCGCCGCTGTCAGCAAAGACGCTGACTATGTATTTGTCATCCTTACCAATGCCTTTGAAGTGTGGAAAAAACGTTGAGGGTTAAACGTTGCACAATGCTGGTTCCTAAAATTCAGCTTCGCCGCAATACAGCGGCATTACGCGGTGAAGCATACTACCAAAAATCAAGAGGCCACTGTCACAGGACAGAGTATGCAGTCGTTGATATGCATAATAATCATTATGCATGTATGCACCCGCCGTCTCCTGTCTCAGTGTGAGCACCTATATGACTAATAAGTGTACTGGCAAGCCTTCAGAGCTATTTCGGATGTGCCTGTGGCGGTTTGAGCCCTTGGGGGCAGTAAAGGGCATGCATTTGTTTTTTCAGGCTGCCCGACTTTTCGCGACCTCTAGCGAGTCCAAAAAATTGGACGTTGACTGTAGTTGCCTTTGCTGGATGTGCTCCGCTAACAGTTAAAGCTTACTGTCTTAATTATCTCGCATAAACTATCAGCCTCAATTGAAACAGAAACAAGTCAAAAGCATGTGTTGTTGCGTTTCCAAATTCGCTCGTGTTTGTAATAATGACAAGGTTCATGCAATAACACGTACAGTAGGCACAACACCACATTTAAAAACTGGCTGCAGAAAGATTGGCCATTGAATTCTTATGTTAATTACACCTGACAAGTGTTCTGATCACTTCTTTCCTGTTTGCATTTAAGTTTATGCACATGGTACATCTGGGACAGAGTTATGAAAGCAGTGCGAGGTCTTTTCTTAGGTTTGTATACACACAACAGAAACTTTCATTATACACTTGTAAAAATGTTGTAAGAAGTGATTGCTTTATTACATAAGGCATTTCAGCTTCCACTTTCTCAATGCCTGGCACGAAAACGTGCTCACCGTGCTCCAGAGGTGTGAGCCGAAGCTTGTCTGCTCTCTCACAGAGGGCGCTCTCGACGGCTCTCCTCAGCACACTGTACACATCAGTGCTGCCCGCACAGCAGAGGGGTGACTTGCCATCCTGGGCAAAGCTCAGAACGTCAGCACCACGCTCCAGGAGTAGCCGCACAGCAGCTATCTTGCCTGCTGATGCCTGCAAACACCGTGTTACACTGGGTGTCATCTCGTGTAGGAACCAAGGAAGACTTCACAAGAGATGAAAGGCATGTGAGTAAAGAACTTTGCGGATAAAAAATCCAATTTCCAGCGAAGTTGTTAGTATGACTAACTCCCTACCCAATCTCCCCTAAACAGTAGGCAATGGCTATGATCAGCAATAAAACTGAACTTTAGAAATTTCCCAAAATGCACTTAATCCCACATTAGTATCTCTGCCCATGCAACATCATCCCCTCTAACATCCCCTACAATATACCATACGCACGCTGAAGTTTTAGTGCTGATATTGCACTTGCAGCATTTAAGCTTACATTTTCAAGCAGTTTTAAGTCACAATAACAGCGTTGCTGTAGTATGCATGCAGTACTGATGCAATGAACAGTCACTTTTTAACTTTCACATAACTTTCACACGCAGGTGTGTGTGAACATTCTAAATTTTCTAACAGTGAATCAATTATACTGTTATATATGATACTGCTTTCAAATAACCTGAAATGACATGGTGATGAATAAAACCTGGATTCGAAACAAGCAATTCCTTGCCAAACAGTGAATGGTGGACCAGAATTTAAATCAATTATAAAACTATCCACAAGGTATACATCACATTCAGAACTGTTTGACTTGCATCTGATTTAAGGCCATCATTATAGGGCTCATATTTGATTCAGCACCATCATTGCTCTATTTGTACTCAATTCAGTACCATATTTTATTCAATTTGCCTTCAACTTGTTTAAATAAATACCCCCCCCCTCTCTCTCTCTTCTTTTTATTGTTTTGTGTTAGATTAAATATTAATTTGGCTGCTATGTCACGGTCCCGACCTAAAACACATTGACTCCTATTTATTGTGTTCCCATTTGATACGTCGCCATTCTTTAATGTTCCCGCATCTTGCATTGCGTTTGAATGCGGCAGTCACAGAAATTTGGTGGAGCAGTTCACTTTCATATGTTGCTGCGAAGATGATAAATGTATACATGTGGGTAAGCCTGTCTAACCCTGCCAGTGGCCTCGCCTCAATATGCCAGAGGTATGCGATCATCAGTCCTGACAAGAGTGTCGGTGCAATTGTAGTTTTTGCAGGTTCCCTAAAGTCACCTTCACCACAATACGGTAGTGTTATACAGTGAAGCATGTGCAAAACATTGCCATGAATCTAGTGGAAAGGGGCCATTGTCATGGAACATAGTATGTGTTTCTTAATTGTACACACGCGCTGAGATGTCTAATAACTGTACTGGCAACTATTCAGAGCTGTTTCTAAAGTTGCTGTGGAAATTTGCAGCCTTCCTCACTCTTACAACTTCTTTTTCCACGGTCCCTTGAAAAACCTATCAACAGGGTTCTACTGTAGAACATTTTTGCATTTTGCCCACATCGCCATGAGGCCACCACAGCTGGGATTGAACCAGTGATCTCGACGTCAGCAGCACAATTTCATAGCTGTTGGGATACTGCACCGGGTGTTCAGTGTTAGATGACGAATCTGATACACACCACAACTAGCAGAAGGGCCCATATTCTGTAACGTTACATCTCTTTTTCCATTCTTATCATGCAGCATGCTGAGGGGCTGATTCCAGCAATAACAGTGGGGTGGCGTCATGGAACTCATGTTCAAGCAAATGATGAAGGGTGAAAAGAACGGAAAATAAAATGGAAACTTAGAAAATAAGGCCCCAGGTCGGCTTATCAATTTCAATGTGGTAGTAGTAGCCAGTGCTCAAATGTTGAATGGTGGATGCTCAACAACGAACAAATTGACTAGTTTTCTTAGGCGATTGCGAGTGCAATAACATTGTTCACCATCATCTATTTAGAATGTTGTTTTCATCTTTTTACATGTAAAGCAAAATTCCTGAGCATAATTTGCGAGCAATACGCCAGCAAGACCATCAATGTCATTTTCTGCATGGTCATTGGCACTAGAGGTTTATGAGAGCACCAACACAATGCGTGAAAAAAGAAGAGAAAACTCAGTCGAAAATGGCAAATCAGTGTGGTGAGAGTCGGCAATTTGGAGGCAAAGTATGGAATCGGCTGATGCAAGATAGGAGTAACTAAGGTGCAAGGCCTTTTGGCCTGCAGTGGATATAAAATGGGCTGACGGCGATGATGACGATTACAGGCAGGCTAGCTGCTTGCAAGCAAAAAGCAAAAATGAAAGCAATTTGGCTCACAGCAAGATGAAGTGGCGCAATGCCTCCAAGGCCTGTGGCACTCGGATCAGCCCCAGCGTCTAAGAGAAGCTGTATGGCATCCACCGAGCCAGCTTGACTCGCAAAATGAAGCGGCGAGAAGCCGTGCTTGTCCTTGATGTCTGCAAAGTACAGGAAAAGAGATGCAGCGCTTAGAACCTCACAATGCATGGTCGCTAAGTGTAGCAAATGAAATAAATGCAGCCCTTTGAGATAAGGAGGAGCATTATTTCTGATTAGTGTTAATAAGTAGCCTCAACATTTATTGCTGATATCAGCAGGCTTTGCAGCGTTCTCAGTGAGCAAGTAATAGAATCTGGCGTATGGCAGAGTGCATGGTTGCTAAGTGTCATGAGAGTATTAAATGCAGCCCTTCGAGATTAGGAGGAACCTTACTTCTGATTAGAGCTAATGATTACCAGCAACATTTATTGATCAGCAGGCTTTCCAACACCCTTGGTAAATGGCTCAATGCCTAGAGCTCAAACTGTTCTACAAGCAGAGTTAATGAGTGCTATTTTTAATGAAATGTGCCGGTTCAGATACCTTAAATGTGCAATGCATCTCACTGTTTTTCATCACAAGCAGGGGGACATAACTTGCTACATGCCCACATAATGGTGCTTATAGCAACCACTGTGACAACTACCTACTGCCTTTTTCCAACAGTGGACACTAACTGACTTTTAACTGAACTGACATTAACTGAACTGAGGACATTACCACTTGCGCTTAAGAAGCGTCTCAAGATCTATGTGACACTTTTTAAATGTCATTACCTCCATTAACGACAATGAGACATTTGCTTGGTGTGTATGATCAAATGTACGCACCAGAGCCTCGGGCGGGCTATGGAGAAACAAGAAAAAGGTCGATGTCATGCCCTTACCAACTTTCGCCTCGTTCTGAAGAAGGAGGGAAATGACGGGTGCTGTGTGCTCGCAGCACGTGTGGGAGGCATAGTGCAGGGCAGTTCTGCCCTGTCGGTCCTGGTGATTGACGTCACGGTGGATGAGTCTGCACACGAGTCATGAAGGACAAGAACCAGATCAGCAAAGGTTATGGATAACCGGATTTCTTAGTCTAACATGGATTATCAGTAGGGGTATGCGAATACTGAATAGTAGATTTCAAATAGAATACCAAATCAAATATAAATTCACATGAAATGAACAATGAGAAAGGAGAGGCCAGGCCGTCCGGCGAAATAAAACGTGATACAAAGGGTAAATGTCGCAGAGTTCTCATTCGCCGCACACACCTCCATCAACCTCACTGCTTGGAAATAATACAGGGAGTCGCATTCTACATTTCCATTCCTGTTACTTCGCTACATCTCCTTATGCTTTTGCAATGCTCGTCTCTTGTCGCAGGAACACAAACGTTCATGCTTCTAAATGTTTGTGCAAAAAACACAGTGCTGCACATGCTCAGGAGGCTTGTCACAATACTCAACAAGGATCTTGCTAGCTGTCAGTAACTTAAGTACATGTGAATCAAGATGTATAGTATGCTCTACTCTTATTAAAGGGAACACCAAATCAGTATGCCAGCACTGATAACAACTCAGTTCATATACGAAGGTCTGAAAAAATATTTTTTTATCAATGGAATATCTGTTAAACAGAAGTAAGTGCGTATTTTTCCCCTGAAGCTGAAGAAATAGCAAAGTTGTCCTAGATACCAATGGGGTTCTCAGTTTAATAGTGGGTCATACTGTGCTTGATGGCAATCTTCTATTGCTTAGAAAGTATTGCTGTCCAGTTTCCTTCCAGTAAACAGGAGGGTTTTCTCATCTTTATAGCAAGTGGTTTCTGTGGGTCATCGTCAGTTCATTAAGGCCAATCTGCGCGACAGACAAAAAGTGGGGAATGTGCACGGCACTGCTCCATGCAGTCAATGGCACAGCACGCGTCGGCCGATATAAAGAGTTCTCAAATTGGGAAGCCCACGGCAGGTCCCCCCCCCCCCCCCCCTTTTTCGGCCGTGTAAATGCGTCTGCAGCTGGGGATCAGCGTGCTGTCGCATTATATTTTCAAGCCCACCATGTATATCCAAAGCTAGTCTTGTGATAGGTCGCTCGAAGCTACGAGAAGAGACCGCTGTGCGCCTACAAACGGCGTTCGGAACAAGCGGCCACCATACAGTATTTCGCAAGGTGGTGGCCGTGAACATGCAACGGTCATCCTGTGCACTTGCTTTCGTTAGCGAGGTGCTTTGTTGGCTTTCTGAGGGTCGTGCAACCGCTATGAATAGATCTGCATTTATTCGGTAACCTTAACTTCAGTCGCCGACATCCGACGACGCATCTCCGATGAGGCCCAACAGGCTAAGCAGTGTGGCCAATGGTATGGCCATGAGGAAAATTCGCCGCCGGCCTACGTGATAACGGGCCGCAAACCGCCGCTAATATGTTCCTACGGGTGGCTTATCGGTGATCACACATACGGGATAGATTGACGGCCGTTGAAGAGGCGTCCCGGTCCGTGATCTACCAGCCGGCAACTACCACGAGCACGCGTGCCAAGTTCATCTGTGTGCTCGCACGTGGGCAGAAATCTCTGAACTGCGCGAGTCTGTGTGCGTGAACACTGATCTCGTGTGCCTTCCGGTGGCTTATCGGCATGATCTTTACACGTTTTCGTGCTTTTTTCGCACGCGCTGCTTTTGTTCCCTTTGTTAATTGTTTCAATCGGTCCGGTCGACCTGGTTGAACCTTGTACCAATAGAGATTGCGCACGTCAAGGTACCGACCACGTACAGCCGGGTCATTCACCGAAGGTACCGATATTCGAAAAATCGAATATTCAAGTACATATTCGCACACCCCTAATTATCAGGAGAAGTAACTGCCGCATCTCTCAACACCATCTTCTATACCTGGCAACAACTTTCTGTGGCAGCACGGCCAAGGCTACGTGCTTCGGCTCCGTAGCCTTGATGGTACTACCACAGAAAGTTGTCGCCAGGTATAAGTTCCATCGAAGCATTGATGTGCTCAACTGATTTTCTTTTAAAAGACTCTTGCCGTCCATATTTTTTAAACATAGAAGCCTAGAGATGATGCTTCTCAGTAACTATGATGCTCTGTAGCCGAGCAATAGGTTGTGGGTTCAATGCCTAGCCGTCCTGGCCATATTCCAATGCAGGCTGAATGTAAAGACACTTAACAGTATTTCAATTTAAGTGCACGTTAATGTACCTCATGTGGTCGAAATTTATCCAGAGTGCCGTACTATGGTGTCCTGATAGCCTGTGTGTTGCTTCAAAACATTAAACCCCTATGATTCCACTGCAATAAACCACACTACATGACCTGCCAAAATCTACTTCTGCATGTTATTGTTATTTAGAAATGTTGTCTACATCATTTATCTAGAATAGCAACTTCAAAAAGTGCAGAAAACATGGTCAGCCAACCAACGTTTTAAGAGTATGTTTGAATTAGCCAGAATTTCTAATTGTTCAGGTTTGAATTACTGTGAGTTACTACTAAAAAACATAGTCTGCCCCGACATTTGCTGACACATTTTCCCACGAATACATCAAAATGTGAGAATTACCATCTGTCTTGTTTGCTGAACAGATAACAGCTGCCACTCACATGCCATGGTCGAGAAGAACCCGTATCACGCCTAGCGGGTCATACGAGCGTAGCACGCCCGCAGAGGCGAGTTCCTGGAAAGTGGCAAGGTCCCGGCAGACAAGCACCAGTGGTGTAGAACCTTCCGCATTGGTGCAGTTGATGTCGAGCCCCCCATTTCCTGTCTGGGACAATAGGTGCTGGACCTAGACAGATAAAAGGCACAGAGGGTTTTTATTAAAATGAGGAGCTTGGAGATTCAGCCATTTATACAGAGGACACAAGCTCTCTTTTGCAATTACAGTAAGCACACCTTGATAGACACAACATAGAACGCTAAAAGAAAAGCTTAGGACATTGCAATCTATATATATGTAGCAAGAAACAGTGCTTAGACTGTTTTTAAGGCTCATTTGCTAAACAACCAGTTTTTGGAGACGCAGCATGCTGACAGATTCTAACAAATGATTTCCGTTCATGTACACTGTATAAATTGCAGCCTACTGCGAAGTTAATTTCAGGACATAAATGAACTTTTCTCCTCTGCTATTTTTCAGGTCTGATGTCCTCAGCACCACAAGTCTACTGTGAGGTGCCAGCCTATCTCAGGGATCTGAAATTGCCTCTGCCCTACTTCAACTGAAATCATCTTGAAAGTTTCCTAACCTCATCACTTTGCGTAATTCCTCATTACCGTCATCTGCATTTCCTTTCCCTTGATATGGAAAGCGCGTTCACACATCCATTCATGCTCACACATTTCTTCAGGTGCAAGTGCTTCCTGCAAGGCGAGGACGTGCTCTCACCTCGTCCCGCTGGCCGCTCCATGCAGCAAGTAGGAGCCGCCGCTCCTCGTTGCTTCGGTGGGGGCTCTCCTTGAGCAGGTAGTCAGGAAAGCCAAGCACCAGGTGCACCAGAGAGGCCGGCAGGGAGTCAAGGCAGTTCTGACCCGTGTAGCTGTGCAGCGTCGGGTCCGCCCCGTGCTGCAGCAGCTCACTCATGGCCTGCGAGAATGAGCGCAAGAGCAAGGCCCGGCTGTGAGGTCAGAAAAGCAAGCTTTCTTCGTGGCATTCGATGGGTTTACATGTTGTGGCCAGATAAAGATCTATCATAAAGATCTATCAGAAGGATAGATAAAGCTAAAGAGATAATGGCTAAGAACATGTCTTTGCTAGAAACTCATGTGGGCTGCAAGAATATCCTTTCAGCTATTAATATAGGGGCTATATAAAGACGAAAGGCATCTTCTCAGCAAAAAAAAAAAAAAAGATATATGATGACCTTGACACTTACATCAGGGTCTTGCACCAAAGATGCCACCATGAGAGCAGTGTTCCCTGTAGATGGATCACGGGCGTTGACATTGACCCTGTGTTTCTGTAGCAGCCGACGAATTTTCTTGAAGTCTCCATCCTGGAAATGTAAAGAGGAAATGAAGATTTATTGAATCATGAGCTTTCATATCCCAAAGCAACATTGGGGTGTCTGTGCCTTGAAAAATACAAGAGCACACATAACTTTTGCCTTGCCACTGAGCCTCGGTGCCCCAATAGAAGATGCAATTGAGTAAAAAGTGCTTAGATGTCAGCTGAACCGTGAAAGACAAGTCACAAGCTTCAAGTTGTCTCCCGTTTTGCAATGCAGACGACAGTTTACCGTGACTATACCCCATTTCATACATCTCTGTCAACACTGTGGAGACTAGAGCAACCTTTCACATTGTCTACATCTGCGACAAAAAGATAGCAGCATGTGATACAGGATAGGAAGGAATCTGTATGCGCTGTGTAATTTGACACAAGGTTGGTTTCAAGCATTACAGTCACAATATCCGAAGCAAGTGTCACATGGATGATACAGCAATTCTGAACCCTTTAAAGCGTGGGATGACGAGCGAAGTGGCACGTTTGCACGACTGCACTCTTTGCAGAGCTTCGACAGCGCACTGCCTGCATTCGCTACCAAAAGACAGTGCATTATGTACTGGAAGCTGAAGGCATACAAGCAATACACAATTTGACGTAACATTGTTAAAGTACTAATATATCATAAAATTATTCTGCAGAAGATATTGAAGATCAAAGGCCAGTTTACTACAAAAAGTGCAGTAATACATCTATGAGACAGCACTACCCACACAGCTTATGCAGCCTGCCTTCTTAGTATGAAATGTAGATCGCAACCAACTAGCTTGAATTCATACGCTGAGCACAGAAGCTAACTTTCACGTTTTCGTGCAGGGTTCACTGTGCTACCTCACCCATCCACTCACTCGTTCACACAATTTATAGTTTTTAGCAACAATTTCGGTTTGCTTTCAAGGCAGGGCATGCAGTGGCCATATATCAGGAACAATACATGTGGCGGTAGACTAGTGTTACCCTGGCTGCCGTGACGAGCCTCTGGTCCCCGTGGCCCCCGCCCGCTCTAATGGGGGCTGGCACGACTGGTGTCACCACGGGGGTCGGCTCTGGGCAGCGTGATGAGCCGCTGCAGCAGGGCACGCTCCCGTCGGCGACCGCTGCTGCTGACGTAGTTGGCCCGCTTATGGCTGCCATGGCGTGCCATGCCCTGCCGTCACTGGGACCCTGCTTTAGGGACAAATGAGAGAGAGAGCGCGTCAGGGCGACTATTCAGCTAGGGACCAAGTACAAAGTAAGCCGACACAAAGGGCACAGAACATGAGCCTGAAACAAAATCTCTTTTGCTATCACCTGTGCCCACATTTTACAGCAATAGCTGTTGTAATGAGACGGTGTGTCAGTGCTACAGTAGGGCTTGGGACCAAGTAGAAAACAAGCCTAAGTGAAGGACACAGCAGGGGAGCCTGAAACAGAACATCCTTTTCACCAGCTGTAATGTTACAGTGGTAGTCATTATACCATAGCAGTAGCTGTTACGGTGTTTTCCCCCTGGCCTGAAGGGGCATGTATAACTGGTATTGCTCAAGACTCTAGCTTACGGTGAATGGCTCATTTGAATGACGCTCACACATTTTGGAAACATCAGGATAATTACAAGCCCTGTTAAAATAAGTGTTTTCCATAAGAATCGTTTGCATCAAAGTGCCATTCTATACACTTCTGTGGCTCATTAAAAAGCGGTCTTGCCTAAAGTAGACACAGTGGTAACTTCGAAGCAAGAAGATACACATATTAGCCAGCTGTTACTGCTCTGGGTGGTATGAAAAGCAATCCATTAAGTGGACCTGTTGAATTACTTTATTTTTTTACTGCCAGTTAGCAATATCTCATTCCTACATGGGGTCACTGCTCTTGATCCCATTATAACCCTAAACTCTCTGCCATCTTTCAAATAAAGTTTCATTCTTTCCCGATTTTGATTAGTTTAATTCTTCCACATCAGTTGTTACCCACTGCTTTCTCAGCCCTTTTATGTAGCATTTTTATAAAGGGGGAGGGTTATTTCTCTGACGCAGTCCTTCCCCTCTGCTTTACAATGTGGCTTCTCTAGCTTGTAGATCACAAAAAAACCCAAAACCCCATTTTGGTTGTTTAGTCCTCTTGTGTCTTGAATTACGTTTCAGCAACCTCACAGAAAGGATTAAAAAGAAGAAAGCAAACAGCAACACAGCCTTTTTTTTGTTTCTTGTATGGTGCAGGTGGGAAGTGATTACAAGAACCAGCAAGCGTGAAAAAGACAAAAAAATTGCACGATGTTGATTGTGCATTTTCATCACTATATTCCAGCAAGCTGTCAAAATGTATGCAGCATGTTGGCGTACTTGGTGTACTATTTAACTAAAATTGGTGTACTATTTAACACTAACAAATGTTTTTAAATTTCTCACAAGCAATAGGCAGCAGCAGTGACAATTACTGCAATGAAGGGCATCACGAAATATGGGATCAAGTTAAAAATGAAGAATAAAAAATATTTTCTTAGGCCCACACGACATTCTGACTGACACTTGTTTCACTCTTGCACTATCATAAATGCTAAATAGGACATCAAGGTCATTAATGTCAATGTGCAAGACAGGTCCCTCAACCACTAATACAAGTGTAACAGTGATTTTCGAGGCCCCTTCAGCCTCCCCCCCCCCCCCCCAACCACATGCACGCATACAGTCAGTTTCTACTGAGACTGGCCTGAGTGTTTGTTGCAGTTAACCAGGTGTCACTCTCGAAAAGCACTTAACGATCTGTCAGGAACACAGCTGTGCCACATAACACGAGATAAGTTTTTAGTTCAGACCAAGCCTGCAAGGCATTCCAGACACGAGGAGTGACTATTTTTTTGAGCATGTACAAGTAACAATGGCAATCTTCAACAATCTTCAAGCGTGACCTGTCTCAGATGTGTTGGTCGTAAACTGTGCACCAGTGGCTTTATGTTTTAATTTATAGATAAAACACTTGCTGCCAGAGCAAGACATATTAGCAGATTGGAGATAACACTGCTTAAAGTGCTTAAAACGCAGAGGACCTAACATTATAAAAATATTTTACGCTAGTTGTCGGACAACTCCAGCAATAATGACTTGCTGCTTAAAATCTCTCATGCACCACATTCTCTGAAGTTTCCGACACCACAAGGAAGTCTCCCGACTAGCTGACGCACGTTGACCATCTCGTTGTCCCGTCTGAGCGGGGTGTGTTTCTGACGTCGAGCTCGACTTATGACGATAACACCGCAGGGTGCGGTTGATAAAGACGCAATAAGGCTGATAACGCAGAAGGGTCGTCGCTCCGAGACGGAAGCAAGAAAAAGAGAGACAAAAACGCGAAGGGGAGATGCATACGCGAAATATATTCTGAGAAGCAGCCGGAAATGAGTTGAGTCACGCTTTAAATTACGGAGTTCTCGGCGAGGACGGGCGGTGATCTAATGCAACGCTTGGCTACCGACGAGCAATTTCCCCTGCTTCATGCATTCGGCAGCAGGCTTAGGCTACCGCATGCGATCGCCGCCGTTGCCTACGATCATAGAGGGAAGCGTCTGCAACGCCTGCTTCGGCGTTCAACTCGCACATCGGGTTCGATCGACGAACGGCGCCGGGAACCCGAGCGGCAATCCGATCCCGCTATGTTGTTACGGTCGCTCGGAAGCCGTGCTACGCACATCGCACGCGCCGAAAAAAAAATCGCAGTACCACTTCGTTCGAACGACACTTCTCGAATGCCGCCCGTTTGCCATGAAAAACTTACGCTATCGACCAGCGAAACGGCCGACTAATGAACTCGTTTCCGAGAACAAAACTGCGTCGGCCGCCCGCCACAACAAACCGATTTCGCGAAATCGTGGGCCGGGTATCTACGACCTCGCTTTTCGCCACGTTCGCTGGCCGAAAGTGCTCCCTCGCGAGTTGAACCGCTTTCCGTACAGGGATCGCGAGAACAGCTGGTTATGGCGAAAGGATAATTTTTCACTCATGTCCAATTATAGTCATTTCGTATCCATTTCAACTCGCGTTTGCTGCGAAACGAGGCCATAGGCGAGAAAAAGAAGGAGAAAACGTGTTACAAACGGTTCCCAGCGAGAGACGAAATAAAAAAAAAAGAGAGAGAGAGAAGCGTGCATTTTTTTTTTCTCCCCCCTCGTCCCGGTTTTTCTGCTTCTTACCGCGTTCTTGTTTTCTTCCAGCATTTTTTCAGAGCACAGCGAGGTCTCGCTCGTGCTCACAAGCATTCCGGCCCTCGTTTGAAGAGAAAATAAAAATGAGAAGGCGGCATTTTCTACTCAGCGCGAAATCGAGCCGTCGCGACGAGCGAGCGAGGTGTTGACGAAGCGCTTAGCTACTGCACCGCACACCACGGGCTCTCGGCTGTGTGCTGTGAGAAACCAGAATTTCCCCCCATCTCGAGAGAGCGCTCAATCGATGAGGAGTTTTACCGTAGCTTTCGGAGGTTCCGCGACCCGCTCGGAGCAGCCAGCGGAGAGGAGCGGCGAGAGAAAAAAAAATGTGGTGAACGGAGTCGAAGCGGTGCGGATGCTGCGATTCTGGGGATGGGGCGGTCGGAGGAGACGCAGGATCACGGTGGACGGTGATCCGGGTATCGTCCTCTTCGGTCCGCCAAAGATCGGCGAAAACGGTTTGACGCGAGGCGCGCGAGAGATGTCGAAAGATCTTACCTAACAGGATGCTCGTCGGCCAGCGACACCATCCATGCTGGATGTGTGGAGAAAGGGAAAAGTAAACATCAAGGCGCGACGAGACGAACGCAGCGACGCGACCGGGTGTTACGCGAACGTGCCGCCAGCGTTATTTCTTTCTTACCGAGCTCGTTCTTAATATTACAAAAAAAGTGTTCCTTAGCAATTGTCTATTTAAATTAACAATAAAATACTGGCTTTTATTTTTGTAACACGCACATTAGCTCACAGTTTGAAGAGGGAAATAGTGCTATATGTCCATCAATCGTGTGCGTACGTTGCGTTCGATTTTGAAAGTTTTGAACAGTTTGCAAAGTATGACGCCACTAAAAGTTAGACAAACTTTGTTTATAGCGTTATTTTTGAAATAAGACGCTCGTTATCAGCTGTTGTAGCAGGGCTGTGGCGTATATGTTTAAAAAGCGGGTGTTCAACGCTTCTGTTTACATCAACGCTGTCTGATTGCTTACTGCACTACCATACTTCAGCCTACGAGTGATAGTAGCGATCTTACAACTTTTGTTAACAAGTGACGTCATTAATTCTTGAAACTGACCGACAACCAGAGGCACGTTGTGACTGATCTCGCCGCACTCGATCAACTTGACCACGTTCAAGTTGCGTCTGGCGCTCATCAGGCAGTTTATTAAAAGTAGTGTTTTGTAGTAACATGTACACTGACGACGGTGGCGATCTCTTGAAGAAGGACTTCAAGTATTACAAGAGGAAAGCCGTGCGGCCAGATTTGTCGAAAGTGATCGATTTTGAGAGACCGGAGGAATTTCCCGTCGAAGTGCACGCGCGGTTGCAGACGACGCCGGACTGCAGCGAGGTCGGTCTCGTCAGCGAGTCCGAACTGGTGTGCTACTCCGTGCCTGCTAATCGGGGTCTCGTAGTAATACCCAATCCTTTCACGCCCCGTGGACAACGCCAGTGGGTGAGCCGAACGCTGCGTTCGTATCCTAAACCACCAAACTGCACTAATCTGAAGGCGCTGAAGCCGCCGGACGTGTTTCCCGCATCGCTGAAACGCGACGAGTTTTACAAGAACCTCCGGTGGGTAACGCTGGGCCTGCACCACGACTGGGACTCCAAGGTGTACGACCTCGAAAACGCCACCGCCTTTCCCAGCTGTCTCGAGGCGTTGACCAAGAAACTCGCTACCTTGCTCGGGCACACGGGATTCGAACCCGAGGCCGCGATCGTCAACTACTACGCCATGAACTCGACGCTAAGCGGTCACGTCGACCGTTCCGAGCTCGACCTGGGTTCGCCTCTGTTCTCCGTGAGCTTCGGACAGACCGCCGTGTTCCTCATCGGAGGGGCGACCAAGGACGTGAAGCCGACGGCCATGTTTCTGAAGAGTGGCGACGTCGTCGTGATGACGGGAGAATCCAGAGTGGCTTACCACGCCGTGCCGCTGGTGCTACCGCGAGAGGACGACGCGCCGTGGAGATGCGTTGCGGAGACGTGGGGTGGTGATAAAGCAGGTGGTGAATGGAGCGCCGAAGCGGAGTACTTGTCTGACCATAGAATCAATCTAAACGTGAGGCAGGTGTTCGCAAAAAGCTGATGGTCCCCGTTTGGCTGTGGCCAAATTTAGGTGTGCAATATTGCGCCATCTTTTCTGGCTTAGGGCCGTTGCCTCGTCAGATGCAATGTCATGTGGTACATGGCATCATCTGCTGCTGCAAAGAGCTCAAGTTGTAATTAAGTCAGTGTTGCAGGTACCCAGAGTATTGCGTATGGAACTTTTCCTGTGTTAAGAATAGCATGAACAAACACCTAAACTGGCTCATGCAAGACACATCAGTGCAACTTTGGTTGCGCGTGAAACTTTCATACACTGTGTGCATATGAAAGTTGTTCCGATGTGGAAAAAAAAAGTGTGCTGTCGCACCAAAATATGGAACTGCGTGTTCCAGTTCATGTTCACATGTGCATGATGCAAGCTTTTCAAATGTGACAGGTGTCATGTACAAAATCTGTTTGAAGTGAACAGAACTGCAGTGGTGTTCCAGAATATGGAAGAGATGAATGGCCAGGGTTACTCCAGAACCATCTGTCAGGAGTGAATACCATACTGAGCAGTCGCAGTGCCTTTGAGTGCCACCTTTGACTTTCTAGTCCTCAATTTTTACGGATGTGTCAGTTTCCCCGCAATGTTAAAGTCCAACTGCAACAAAATTTTACTTCAGCTAAATTGGCTCTAAATTAGTAGAATGAACTATTGAAGCAATCTTGGCGGAACTGATTAAGGTCTGGTAATTGTCTAATTTTCTTATTAGCAGCCTTCAAATGGCATCTAAGCAGACGACGTGTGCACCTGGTGGTTAATGGATATAAAATAAGTCCCAGCACACCTCTTCCAGCTCCTGCAGGTGCTAGCCTAATATCGGAGGTATTGTTGAGGAGCTATACTGGTTCTCAACACTCTAGGTCATGCGCCATTTCTGTAAAGCGGTGATGGCAGCATTTTGTTCAGTTCCTGTATCAAAAACATCTATTAATGCGAACTTTTCGTGACACATCCACTCATATTCCAGATGTGCAATTTTTCTCGGAAGCTGTTTTAAATTTATGCTATCCTGAACTAGGTTTTTCACACAGTCTAAAATTTGGACGCTGTTAGACATTGCCTGATGTTAATTTGCACATCTATGAGAAAGTGGGCACCTATGAATTAATCTTCAAGCCAACAGTTATTGAAGTCCATTTAGTGAAGTTGGAAAGGGGTCCCTTCAGGCAAGACACGTAATTTGCAGAGTTATTGTGGCTGAGTATTGTTGAGGTCAACCTACAGATTTGTCAGGCAGAGACAAATTTGCCTGCTGGCTACGTTGTGACAAATTTGTATGAATATTTCAACCATCCTTTTAGAAGATTAGAACTTAGATTGTTTAATGTAAGGTTTACTTCTTGACAAATGTGCCCGAGTGATCACCTCAGACTACAACCATTTTGGCTGTCATATTTATGTGGCATGTGTGTCAGCTGAGTCTAATGCATGGTGTCTCTCCTCTTTCGAAGATATTTCAAGTATGGCAGAAAGGGCAATAAAGGCATGTTAATAACACCTGAAAGGGGTTGAGACATCAAATTTGTGGCTAGCACATTATTTGTTTCAAACGTTTCTTATTGCTCCAGGAAGCATGATACACGTTTGAAGATTCATATATTCTCGGTAAATAATTTAATATCGCATTATTTATGTGAACTATTTTCAGTTCCGGTTTCTGGGTGCCGAGTTGGACAGTGATGTCACTGTCTAGGAAGCTTGGTCACGTGGGCCCACAAAGCTGTGACGTACGCACTACTGCATCGTCTGCTATCGCACACACGTTCTGTACCAGCACAGGCAAACAAAACCATGCCGACAGTTGTCATGGCTAGCAGTGGCAGCTCCGATTCCGACTCTACGTCTGCGTCCAATACGGTTCACTGCAATATAGACTCGAGGCTCTCTAGGCTTGCCCGGTGCTGTGGGTCACCGCTCATTGTACGTCACTCTAATGTGGTATGACGTCACTAAACTTACGTTACCCTTCCAACACAGTGACGGTGATGTCAATTGCGCTAGCGATGGGACTCGATCGCGAGAACGAGCCTTTAGGCACTCTTTGGAAGCGAATTAAAGAATATTTTAAAACGTTTGCTGTGTCCAACACTTCATGTTGAGTGTCCTTGCATACAGAGGAAGCCTACAGCAGTTTCTTTATAGCCTCAAAATTTGGTGTCAACCCCTTTAAAGCATTGAGTGTAGAGTGAGCAAGGTGTTTGCAATGCTGCCGGAATTAGTTTCAGAACTACGGGGTAATGCGAAAGAGTCACCTAGAAAAATTTCTTTTGAAATCTGAACCATATTCGTTCCTTTTGCTTTTTAGTGGCAGTACGTTAGCATAAACTACCACGACTGCAGATGAAAATGGCTCTATTTTCAGTGAGCTGCACTGGCTCGCTAATCGAATCAGTTTACTTTAATGCACACTGTAGTGAAAACATGAAGCGGATATAATAATGAAAACAGTATTTGTAGACCTGGGGAAATTTCTGACCACACAAGAAACAATTGTATATGTGTTTTATTGTGAATCTGTACGTCACTGAAAAACAAAAAAAAAATACAGGAAAAGTGAACACACTTCCGGCATTGCCATCTTGGCAGTCGCTGTCGCTAAACAAATACAAAGTCACTTCACCTTTTTTCACTTCATCTTCACCTTATTTCAACTTCACCTTATGTTCTGAACATACATAACAAAACCTAATCAACTATTTTTTTGACAAGTGCCCCTTGGCAACCACTGCTGCGATGATAGCAGAAGAACAAGCAAGATCAACAACTTTGACGTGATCTGGTAACTGTGGCACTGGAGATATCTCTTCTGGTTTGTTGTCTGGCTTCAGGTGTTTCCACTGAACAAATTTTGTGCCTGCGAAGTGACAAAAGCAGAAGTGCGTCACTACAGCGCTGCATCTTTGGAATTCACCTTGACAACACTATCTGACACTATGTGCAAAGATTCAAGTGAGAAAGATATGTTCACAGGAAACTAGAGAGAAAGTGATCAACTGTGCTCAAATACGAGATCTCTCCATTGTCAACATTCCGACAAGGGGACTCTTTTTTTTTTTTCACTTTGGTTGTCGGCTTGTCTTTGTCAGGGTCCTTTTAAAGAAAATAAGGTTCAACTAGGGATGCAGATAAATTAATTACCATGAAATTAGTAAGGAACGGCTTGTGAGAAAAAAGGAATATTAAAAAAATATATGTAACAGTTGGGGCAGGGGATATGATTAGCTCTGTTCTGACCAGGTGTTAAAGACCACAAAAGTGAAGTACTGTTGTTTATATTCTTGCCATTAGTATAACATATGGAATCAAGAATTATGTTTCAGACATTTATGCCTGTTGGTTGCAGTGTCTTGAACTTGTGGGTGAGATACGACCATATTTTTTGCCTCTAGGAGAGAGCAATTATATCTGATATGATCCTAACATATCTGTACCATTTGGAAACCATGTTAAAGTGAGAGGCTTTGCAGCCGTAGACAACCTGTAGTTTAATGACTGCAGAAGTGACAATTTATGAGCTAATAATCTGTGTTGAATGTTGTAAACTAGAGTCCACGTGTGTGTGGTTTATTCACTTACTGTGCCCTTGATCGACAGGGAAACAATGATAGACTAAGCATATCATGAGAATACCGAATATTGAGGGTCTAAAAAGTGAAAAGACGTTCACGATGAGCGTGGCCAGAGGCTGTCTTCAGAGCGTAGCTGTAGTTAAACTTATCTTAGGAAGCTCACGGTACCATGATCCTCATCTGTTGTTGGTTGTTTCGTAACCTTGTTTATTGATCTGACTGTATGTTAGCATTTGGAGCAGGAATTTTGTGTATATGTCGTTTGTAGCTAAGTGCAGACGGTTGAACGTACATGTGTTGGCCAGAAAAGCTCGAATGACACAAACTGACCTTTGAGCACCGCTACAAACAGGTCTCCAGCACAGCCCACGTGTGTTGCCTGTGCTCCAAGAGAAACCATCCTGGCAGTTGCACCATCACAGGTAGCAGCTGAGCGCTGCTGCAGTCCAAGAAGAAAGACCATGCCAACGTCTGCAAAGCATTTGGAAAAGTAACTCTTTTGGTTATTGCTTGCAGAACAAGTGTTACCAGATCAGTGCAATAGAGTTAGTACCATGTTATCTCCCACATTGTCTTTTGGGCACAAAAGAAGAAACCGTTTCAAATGTTTTTATTAAAACACTGCGGATGAGCTGATAACTGGTAGTGCAGGTAATGGAATGTGTAGACAAGTCAGACTTGTACACATTAGTTTTTTAAGAACATACTGTGGATAGATCAAACTGTCTTTAAAGGGATACTAAATAAGAATACTAAATCAGTTTAGATTGATAAAGCATTCAACCAAAAGTCTGTTTTTGGCAATTTCGTGGTAAGAGCTTGATTTAAAAAAAAAATTTATTTAATACTTTACAGAGCCCAAGAGGGGCGTAGTGTAAGGGGGGTGATACATGAAAGGTATACATAGCAGTCTTAAGTAAAAACAACATATTACTACAAAAGAAAACAAAAGCCAAACTACCATTTCTTTCGACAAAACTCCAACACCATGCAAAAAACACTTGCAAAATGCTAAAAACGCTTGTGTACAGTGTATACTGCGTATGTAAGTACGTCGTAAAAGGTTCCCAAAACCTGCCACGTTCAGTCTTTGGCTCCTTTAATCAGCATAAACAACTTTTCCAATAAAAAATTCACTCGGCCTGAGCAGATGCTTTCAAAATCCATGATGTGACGCTGAGCTGATGTGGGAACTTTAAGGTGACATTGCCACCCATCCCTCATTTTTTGCATTTCTTATAGCTTATTAAGCTTCATCTCATGGTGGAAGTGGCGGTTTTTGGTATTGAAAAAGAGTACTAAAACAGCCTAACTTATTTTCCGCTTTAGTGTCCTTTTAAACTCTGAGTTGTCCAAAGTGCCACTTCTACCTTAAAAAGAAGTTTCATAAATGAGAAAATGACATAAACATAGGACAGGATTGGTGCCGTCACTGTGAATGTGCAGTACAAAATTAGCAGTTTGATCAAAGTGTGGATGACCTTTTACACTAGTGGGTACTGGTTCCACATGAGTTTCTAAACAGGTGCGCATCCCCACACTTCTTTTGTGCATGTTTTTTTCTTGAAGAACTTGGAAACTGTATATTCTTGGCAACAGTGGCGCAGTTGTTACTTCAAAGCACTAACCTGTCAATTTAGCTAATTCTGTGCAATTTTGGGACTTATTAAATCACATAACATTTATAAAGTTATCAAATCATTTATGTGAGTTCTGCAAGAGTTCTACTCACAAATTAGTATATATTTCAGAGCAGTGTGTGATATGCCAATTTTGTCAGCTTTAAGTGTCATAATCGATGCAGTTTACCCAAATGTGGTATTGTTTCTAGTCGCTGAGTTACAGAGCTTACAGGCAGCGGCAGAAGTAGTAGTAGTAGTGGTGGTGGTGCCTAAATAAAAATTTGTTTCTAACAGTCGCAAGGTCTCTTTTAAATGCAACAAGCCTTATCAAGATATGTGAAGTGGGTGCCAAACAAAACAATTTCTCTGTTATCATGCATTTAACTCGGAGCACATTGGGAAAGCATCCTCTTAAAGGTTTGAGGTGCATGCATGAAAGGGCCCAACTTATTCAAACTTCGCCCCCCACCATGTTGTCTTTTTGTGAGAAGGCTTTGAGAACTAGATCATCTCACCAGTTAGTATCATGGTGGTGTTTTCATTGCCAGTCACGTGAATGACATGATGGCCTGCAAACAGACGTCGAGGAACTTCGGTGAATTCTCCAATGTGTTTTCTGCCGTCGTTGATGCCTAGCTTCTTATTCCTGCCACGAAATGAAGAGTTGCGATGGTGAAAATGTGTGACAACATGCTGCACTTCATGGTTAATTATAAGTAAATAAGTCAATTTTAACTTGCAACTGTGACTGAATATGCTTTTCCAGTGGATAATCTAGTTGGTAATTATTGATATTACACATGCGCACAAGGTATTCAAACGATTCATCAATATGAATTTTGCAAAGCTCGTGTAGACAAAGTAAAAATTTTCTGTAAACTGTGACCTTGCATGATTTCCATCCTCAATTTGTCTATTCGATTTTTCAATCTAGATTGAGGATCATTTGGTTATGGAATTATAAGCATGATGCTTATATTTTGTTTAGACTACCAAATTTCAGTGATTATTGTTAAAAATTGCCTAAATTAAAAATATGCTTCCCTTTTTTACTCTTCTAAATGAAACATGTGCTGCCCAAGTCGGTCACTCATTGTCACCCAAATAAATAAAAATTATTTATTGATTTCAGTCAGTACATTATCTTGGTGTGAAAGAGCAGCCTAATGGCATTAAAAACACCTGATTTCGATTAAAAAACACCGTCGATTAAAAAAAAAAGCATTGGCAACTAATTGCAACTTCAGAACAATAACATCCAGCAGAAATAGAGTGACTACTACAGTAGCTGACTACTAAGCGTAAACATCAACAACAAACATCAATAGTGCGAACAATATCAAAGAGGTGACAATAATACAACATCCGTCATTTGCTACGCAGTTTAACACTACATTTTTTATAGAGAACGTCTCATACGTAATCCAACACTAATTCGGGCAGTTTCGGGTATGAATTCATTGTGTGGTGTACTATGTACGTTAGCGTTTGAAAGCTGTAATTTGTAGAGATTAGGAAATGTTTATTAAGTATTTAGGGGGCAACTGTGTTTACGTAAAAGCAGCAGAAATGAAGTGCATGCATTGTGGTGTGGGCAAAAAAGTTAAGTTTTAGCACGTATTAGCTCACTACTGCACTTTAGCAAGCCCTTCAAAGCAAAGCTGACAGCACACCTGTTGCTTCCACAGGCCCAAAGTTCGCCTGCATCTGTGACTAAGTAGCTGCTGTCCATTGTGCAGAAACAATGTGTGGGACGAACGCCACTAGGTAGCTCCACTTTCACAGGAAGATCCGTTGAAGTGGAAAAGTCAATCCCCAGCATTCCTGTGCAAGAAGCGTGCATTATTAAGAGGTGGGGCAAATTTTCAAATGCAGGACATAAAACAGACTTGAAATGGACTAGTACGCTCCAAGAAAAATTTGCATGGTTTTAGAATTATCTTGTCCCCAAACAATAACTGTCATCTATGCTGTCACCTTTCTTTCTTTAATGCTGCATCAGCACGACATAGCATATTTTACAGGAAAGCAGCGAGTGCCGAGTGTTAAAAGAAAAGAAATGTACACAACATGGAAGACGATTATTGTTTGGGGACGAGAGGAGCCCCAAATGGGATAAAAGATTTTTAGAATGTAGTCCTGAGAAAGTGTACACGGTGCCATTTATGTCCCACAGTTTCCCACCGCACTCTTAAAAATTGTCACACAACATTAACCATCATTGATTTTGTGCGCATTGCAGTGCCCCCTTTACTAGATGTTCTACCATGCAAGCCGAAAGCTTCCAATTCAATCCAATCCATCGCTCCTTTTATCCTCTCCCCCCTTTCCTGGCAGCAAATGCCGGTTGCATAGTGTGCTTGTAACATAAATCATGTGTTATTACATCCGAGATAATTGTTATAGCTGCTATCATCACCGAAGCAATGAAGGACAGGTAACGCTGATATCTGGATGCTTGAAATGCATTTAAATTAGGATACATTCTTGCGCATTTGAGTTTGAAGCAAGGTATTACTTTATGAGAAAACTTAAGCTTCTCAGCCATGTCACAAGTAGTGTCGGTTATGAGTGCCATCTCTTCACTACTCCCCCGAAGGAAAGGTACTGCTGTTTTAATGGGAAAGTGAGCGACGTAGCAGGAATTAAATAAAGGAGGCATTGGTCTGCGTATCCAAAAGTTCTCCTGACAGGAAAGCAGCAGGTGCAGAGTGCTGAGAATGTAAGTGCACTGAAAGATTGTGACAATTATTGTTGTGCGACAAAATTACACCCAAAAGAAGGACGCTCTTTACAAGAGTACATCATCATCTTTGTGGGAATTTTGTTTTTCTAACACTAGGGGCCTGGTGCTTTCGTTTGAACAGTGCTGTCGATGCAGGTAGCTGTGCTGATACTCAGTGAAGCCTCAGAGTGCAGAGCCTAATGTGAGTGCAGCTGCATAAAACAAAAAGTGAACAGTTTTCAGAAATGTGTTGCGACTCCTCTTTAATTACAACATTAAAGATGTGAAGCAATAGCCTTGTAGCTACTAAATGCAGCAACATAATTATGACCTGCTTTATTGGTTATGCGTCATAACAGTGACTTGTATCCTCATAGTGAGTGAGCACAGAATTTTGTTTCGATGCTGTAAGTTGTCATGTATGCACACCATGGGAACGCAGACCAGTACGTTTAGGCAACCAGCTTGTATCTGAGACTTGTAGCCATCATCATTTGCGATTTCACAATGCTCTGGAAGTACTGTATCGGTTGTGTAAAATACAATTAAAGCTGTATTATGAGAATAAGTGGTCTCTAGTGTCAAAAAACAGGCTTCATTACTACCATTGGAGCTTAAAGCTACAGAAAGTTGAGCTAAATGGTATGCATTCATTGCTAAAGAAGGTAAGGCATGTAGACACGAACACAAGAGAAGGGAACTAGACAACACAAACAGCCATTTGTGTTGTCTGGTTCTCTTGTGTCTGTGTCTGCACACCTTCCCTTTAACGATGTTACCATTGGAGTCCACATATGCTTGTAGTAAAGCTTAGTTTCCTGTCTTATGCAATCTTTGCACTGCAGCCATATTGCTAAGAAGTGACAAGTTGAAGGCACTGTAATCTGTAGAAACAGAAGTACTACAAGGCGCACCATGTCTGGCATCTCCCCAGGCGAAGACGTCATGATTTTCGTCAATGGCAAGAACATGCGATGCTGCACAGGCCACATGTGTTATCTCGTGGCCTAGTAAAGCTTGCACTATCTTGGGTTTCTGCAGACAAAAAAGAAGGATTTTTGATAGCCCTTAGGATTGCTTCAATGTAGAAAAAGTGCAGCAGAAGCACTTGATTGGTACATTGAGCAAACCATGACGTGCAGATAGGATTAAAACTTACATTTGCACTGTCAAAATGACCGCCGTGACCGAGGCTGCCCGATTGCCCATGTCCACAAGACAGAAGTATCTTACGTTCTGCAAGAAGTCAGTAACAACAAGATCATTACAGTAAATGCTGCATTAACATATAGCAACTAATGCAGCAGAGCATAATTTCGTGCAATCAATTACCAGTTGTAGCAGCTACGTTCAAATGGGCACAGAATGCAGAAAGTGTAGTGTGCTTTCAGTACATGTTATAAACTCAATGTGGTCAAAATTTAATTCAGTGAACTCCACCATGGCATCTCTCAATACCCCTAAGCTGCTTTAGGATGCTAAACCAAATAAACAAATAAATAAACCCATCAATCATTCAGTTCATCAATCAATCTGGTCACCTGTTCTATTCCCATTAGCTACAGCAGTGCTGAAATTTCTAAAAATTTATGAAGTGTGCATTCAATAGATGACAGCAGTGTAGCCCCAGTTATTAACACAAATAAATGGGCCTGTTACACCATATGTGATAGTAAGCAGAAATGATATTATACTGTTTATATATTGTCATGTTAATGTCCTATCATATGACATGATCAGCACCTTCGAAGTAACAAAAGTCGCTCGGAAGAAGCTTGTATTTGTGAGGAAATAAGACAAGCCAGCTTTCTTAATTGTAAAATGCAAATGAGCGAAGCACTCCTTTCGGATACTTACTCACCTGACAACAAAACGATAAAGTCAGCTCCACAACCAGCATGGGTTATACGATCACTGAGGTAGTCCTTTACGATCTTTGCTTCATAAGTCTTCTCCTTTGACTGGCCTGTCTAAATTGAAATGACAGGCCAGAGCAGCAAAGAATGATTAAAATTGGTTATTTATCCAATATAACAAATTAAATCTAAAATGTTTGTTGTTGATATCAGCGTGAAATAAATATATGCCTATAACAAATATCTGATATAAAAATAGCATTTTCATTCTGAACATGAATTCGTTACAATGAATTACTGTATATGTTATCTATTTGTTTGCTTTTTTATTCGATAATGAAACAAATAATATGCACTTAGATAAGAAAAAACAAAATCTGTCCAGTCTATAAATAGTACAAGAATATTGAAGTGACTGAACCTCAGCCCTGTCAAAAAAGGCAATTGACTCCAAATTGGAATACCAATTGGAAAATTTCCAATCATGACTGGAACGTGACCAATTGGTTTTTGTTGGAGTAATGGCGAGTGTAGGTCACCCGAATGCTGGCCAATTAGGAAATGCTTTTATATATAAGAGAAGTTTTATGAATATGGGCCCAAGTTGCACCTCTGTGTGCTGTGACGACTTGCGAGGCCAGGAGCTTCCTCGACTGTAAGAGTTCTGGTACATTGACTGTGGACTTAACAGCAAGCACTATCACACTGTATATGTAGTCACAAACACAAATAACTGCAAAAATGAGATGTATAGAATTATTATTATTGTTAAATCACCTATAGAATAATATGCACCCTATACAAACTTCTGTTGGAGCCAAGAAACTATTAGATAATTGTACTCGACTAATATAAATCTTCATTAGAATTTTTACTAGGGTAGTGCCTTTAATCTTCTGCGACACTTGTAGTATCATTGAGCACAATTACGGAGAGGAGAAAAACGAAGTGGACATGACCCGTAATTCCATTCAACGACACTACATGATACACCAACTGGCCCAACAGTCTACGCTTCTGCGACACTGTTTCGCCTTCTACATGTGTTGAAAAAATTTGCAATACTGCAGAACGAGGAGTTCGAACAATACCACTTTCCAAACGATGGCACTTCCATATGATGTGACGCCTACAACAGAATCCAATCCAACGGCCACATCACTAATGCAGCCATGCCCATCCGGGACTTCCAGCTTAATAGCCGCTGCAGTGTTACTCTCCCAAACAAGCAGTGATGTTGACATATCTCCTGCAAAATTGGCGGGCATTAGAAGCAGTGTCCGTAGACTTCCTGAATGGACTGTCATAGACAATGAAATAATGAATAGCTGCAGAAGTCACATTAATCTTACCTGAGTTTGCACGAGACCGCTGACCAACACTAGCCAAAGACAGTGTTGAAGACAAACGGTCTTTCCTATAGATGAAAGAAAAAAATATATATAGGTCTCGTATGTTTCTTAGAGTGATGCTTTGCGGTGATCTCATATCTGTCATCATTTGTAGTGAGCAGATCAAAACACAAGTTCAGAAGGAAACAAGGTGCATGTTTAAGAAGGCCAGAAGGTATTCACATCACTGATTTTGTTTTTTTCCACATTGTGTTGCGTATTTACTCTTTTCATGCAAGTTCTTTTTCTCATGCAGCCACTTTGGAGAAGTATTATTTTCGATTAAAACTGCTTGTTTGGTTAAAAAAGCACAGCAGTGAGTGTATATAAAGTTTGAAAAGATGATGTATTGACTGCTCAAGTTTCGAAACATCAGTGAAGGACCAGAAATACGTGGAGAAACTGGCCACTTAATTTGCAAGCACTCAGCTGAAGCTTAACGGACACTGACATCATGATATAAACTTTTTTTTTTTTTCAGCTTGAAAAGCACCATTGCTAATCACTAAACAGATTTCCTCATTTCTTAGTATACTCTCTTCATATTACACATTTGTTTCACCGTACATTTTCCAGTGGTCTCTAAATCACAGTGTGTAGATGTTTTGCATCCAATGCATGCTATGGTGGCTATTGTACGTTTCGTAGGATCCTTGCACCTCTGTGCCTGTGTTATGATACAGTGCTGCTTTTGACAAATTCAGAGAACAATTGATGAATCATAATTAACTGAGGCTAATTACAGATGCAACAAGGGAAGATATGCACAGGACTAACGCAGGACTATAATGCATCTCTTGTTTAAACAGTGCCAGAAAAAATAAAAATATACAAACATGTTGTTAAGCACAATACATACATTTGTTGATATACATCAGCCTTCTTTTTCTCAATTCTAGTCAACAGTGTTTCAGTGAACAGCTAGCGTACCTTGGCTCAGTGGCTCTGGCATTCCAGTGCTGTGCAAAAATGGGAAAATGTTAAGGTACCATTTTGGGTGCCCCAGGTGGCTAGAATGCATCTGGAACCCTATGCAACAGCATTTCCCATAGACCCTGTGTTGCATTGCAGTGTTTAACTGAATCAATCAACAACTCGAAACTTGCCTGCTTTTTTTGTCATAATTGAGACAAAAGACCATGCTGTAACATATTCTGCCATAAGCTAGTCAGTGCAAGTCGGTAGATTCATGACGAGATGGCTACAGACGCAACATTCAAGTGGATAAAAAGTAATTAAAAATTTTCAGCTATGTACCCATTCAAACCTTTACAGATAAATTGCAACAAATCATTCTTGCCAAGCACGTACTGTGCGACACAGGGTAGTGAGCCGATTGTGAGGTAGAGGTTGCAGATTACAGGCAGCAAAATGGGTTGTGCCATGAGCTGGTTGACAGATGGTCGCTGCGATGGCTCCTTCTGCAGCAGCTGCTCAAGCAGAAGGCGAATCTGGGCGCTGTAGTGGTCACTGACGGGCTCATAGGATCCTCGGATGATCTTTGTCACCAGGCTTGGAATGTGCTATATGTGTGATGACAGTTGTTGGGGCAAGTTAGTGCAGCAAATAAAGCGACTGAAAAATGTTAATGACAGCAAATCGTGCTGAGAAATGCATTTTTGGAAACTCGCAATGCTGTAAACTCCAGAGAAAGTGAATTCCCCTCCCCCTACTGCTCACAGGCTCGAAAGTACAGTGTACTCTCGTTAATTCGACTTTGCACTTTCGAAGGCGCTGTAAAGCCCAGGCAAAGAAACATACCTTGCAATGGAAGGAAAACTCCTTTAGTTCGAATGCGAAAGCATGTTGCTTCAGTTAATTCGACTCCCACCAACGTCCCTGATATTTGCAGCAGCCACTAAGGCTTGAAAAAATGAGAAATTCGGCAGACGGCCGTATTGCTTCCGTAGGTGTGCAGCTGTTTTGCATTACTTGTCCTTTAAGTTTGTGTTGAGAACATTCCTAGCATTACCTCTTCTTTCAGTTCATTGCTGAGACAGTGTTTTAAACATGTCGGGCAATCGTTGCTGCATGCTGGTAGAGTTTTGCTTCAAGTGCACTAAACAAGAAAGACATTACAGGCTACATCATTTCATTTTTTCATTTTTTTATCACTGAAAATGTGTTTCACTGATTTCAAGAAGGAGAATATGTCAAACCGCATTTCAAAGTTTGTAGCATAATGACAGACTCACATTGCCTTCGAAGGGACCTCTCAGTGTCAGGAGTTCATACAAGATGCAGCCCAGTGCCCAGATGTCACTCTTCTGGTTGTAGCTGAAATCAATTTGTACATGGCCACATTGCGAAGTGCCGTATTTGCATGTGTGAAACCATGTGTCAAAGGGGCACTGAAGAGAAACACTAAATCATTGTATACTGATAAAGTGTTCTCTCAAAACAGTATTTTTCTTTTTCAATTTTGCGGTAATTGATATATTACTAGAAAAAAAAAAACAACGCCAAACTTTTTATTGTTTTATATTTTGTGCTGGAACTTTAGTCCGGATACGTCCAGTCTGGCCCGTCACAGATTTCAAAATATTTTCTCGTATTTGGCTGTTGTGGAGCAGTAACAGTTCTTGGAGCTTGCTTAAGTTCAGTTTTTGGCTCTTCTTAAAAAGCAAAGTAGTCAATCTTTACCGATGAACTAGGCCTGGGCAGACAGCCTCAAAATCAATGATGTCGTGTTGCTGGCTGAAGCTGGGAACTTCACGGCGGTGGCACCACCCGCCATTCATTTTTACGTGTCTACTGGCTTATCAAGCCTCCTCTGATTGTAAGAGTGGCTTTTCTGATATTCTAGAAAGGTAATTTAACAACACAGCTTGGCATAATTTTAACTTGTCCCTATATATTGTCCCTTTAATTGTCCATTTAATGGAAGTCGAGACCTGCATCATATAAAAAAATAATCACAGAGAACTTACGGCTTGCCTACAAATACCTCTGGTGAGAGGTTGTTTGGAGTGCCCACCAGCTGAAATGAGAGAAAATTATTCAAAATCAGAACCTGCTATTAAAGGGATGAATAAATTATTTTATTAAGGGAGGCTTTGCTATTGATATAGTATAGCGACTTCTTGAACAATAGTAACCAGATGATGTAGTGCATGTTGACATGAAGACGAGGCACTGGTGAGATAGTGATTCTGCGTTTAGTGTGTTTTATTAGGATCCCCATGCGAAAATTTTAAGTGGGATTTCAAGTGTTTCAAAGTGGGACCACAACGGGTCCCACTTGCTTCAATGGGCCATTAATGATGGCACTACTTGGACCACAACTGCTCCCAACTTTCTTTTAAGTGGCCATTGATGGCGATATGGTACCGACCCACGGATACTTTTATGCAATGGACCACAACGGGTCCACTAGCCAAGTGGTAACGTTCAATAAACCACTTCAATGGTCCCCTTTCAGTGGTCCCTGTTCTATAAATCACTTGCAAAGTTTCCTGTTCAATCAACCACTTGCAAGTGGTCCACTGCCCAAGTGGGCCCTGTTTCAATAAACCACTTCAAGTGGGTCCCCACTGCCAAGTGGTGACTTGTTCAACTAAACCACTTGCCAAGTGTTCCCACTTTCCAAGTGGTCCCTGTTCAATAAACCACTTCAAATGGTCCCACTTGCCACAGTGGTCCCTGTTCAATACACCACTTCAAGTGGTCCCACTTCCAAGTGGTCCCTGTGCAGTAAACCACTGGCCACGTGGTCCCTGTTCAATAAACCACTTTCAAGTGGTCCCACTTGCAAGTGTGACTTGTCATAACCCCTTCAGTGGTCCCACTTTCCAAGTGGTCCTGTCTCAATAAACCACTTCCATTGTCCCACTTGACAAGGTGGTCCCCTGTTCAATAAACCACTTCAAGTGGTCCCACTTTCCAAGTGGTCCCTGTTCAATAAACCACTTGCCAAGTGGTCCCTGTTCAATAAACCACTTCAAGTGGTCCCACTTGCCAAGTGGTGACTTGTTCAATAAACCACTTGCCAAGTGTTCCCACTTTCCAAGTGGTCCCTGTTCAATAAACCACTTCAAATGGTCCCACTTGCCAAGTGGTCCCTATTCAATAAACCACTTGCCAAGTGGTCCCTGTTCAATAAACCACTTCAAGTGGTCCCACTTTCCAAGTGGTCCCTGTTCAATAAACCACTTCAAATGGTCCCACTTGCCAAGTGGTCCCTGTTCAATAAACCACTTCAAGTGGTCCCACTTGCCAAGTGGTCCCTGTTCAATAAACCACTTGACAAGTGGTTCCTGTTCAATAAACCACTTCAAGTGGATCGAAGTTATTATGCACTGGCTTGTTCACCTCATCCTCCTCCCCCATTGAGGGTATGTACACGTACATACATTGAGGGCACGTACATTTTATGTGCATACACATACATAAAAATGCTGCTAAGACAAGTCCCCTTGTTGAAATGTTGGCTCCAGCGACATTCCTTGTTCGACTGCAGTTGATCGCTTCAATACTCCATTTCCTCGTGGATTTCTCTCTTGTTTGGATTTATTAAGAAGTTTGTGCCTCAAAGTGAAGACACTGAAGCAGTGTGTTTCAATATTCTAAAATGTCAAATCTAAAACATTGCAGAATGCTTGTCTTTCACATCTTCTTGCAGCAATTATTGAGGCCTACTTTTATTCTTGAGTTGAAATTAGGGCCTAACCACAAGGTACAAGTTTCTGACAGATGTTCGGCATTGGGTGACGTCGACTGGTTTTTACGCTCAATTGCTTGCTACTTTGGGTGTCGGCACTGTGATCTGCCATGGGCATACTTTGGCACTGATGCGAGCATTGCCTCCAGTGTCGCATTGTTTTTGACGGCGACTCTGGTCAGCGCTGACACTAAAAATCCTTCGGAAACTTGTTCCTTGCGGTTGGGGCTTTGGTCATGCTAACTTTTACTGTTGTTTTCTCATACAAGTGTTCTCTTTGTGACAATTGGTTCTCATACAAGTGTTCTCTAATATATATCATGTTGATCTGTGCTAAAAGAATTTTGTCTCCTACTATCACATCACAACTTGCAACAATTTTTAATGTTGTCTTTGTCTGTCCCATTGCACAAGGCTAGCAGTAATGCATAAATAATAAAAGATAACAAAAGACAGCAAAAATTTTAAAAGATCATTTGGGGGAAATAAAGCCTCATAACACGTGTTTTAACTGAATAAACTGAATTTTGATGTTAGAATGTTTAACTTTCATGTTTGCCCTATGAGTGATTTGTGTCTTTATATTTTATTGGAGATCATGTTACACTTTCTTGTGCTACTGGTTTTTTCATTTTCCTGTTCTTTTCTTTTCTAATTCTAATGCACTATCACTGAGGCCTAGCTCCAGGTGGTCCTTCAGAAGGGTTTCTGTGTTTTCTTTCTTTTTTTTTCTGTTGTTTCATGGTGCCCGTGTCTCCAGCTGGTCATGGGCATTTTTCAGGAATCAATCAATCAAGGAAAGTATAATGCCATTGACACATTCCTGCTTTATATAATTTTTCATTCTACGCGCTCACGGTGAAGAACATGTTGAACAAGGCTTTCAAATTATATGATCTGGATCAAGTGTTTTCTTGGGCAGTGGGCTTTAAAGTGAATTTCTTTGGCTCGCTTTCTTTGTTGGCGGTCAAACAAGCACAGCCAATACAAAGGTGCTAATGCAAAGGGGTGCGTGCACTCGTGCAACCGAGTTGCAAGGCACGTTCATCGCCGAATGTTAACTATTACAGCTATTTGAGACACACGTGCTGTTGTGCGAGAGTTCTGTGGCATCTGAAAGTTTACAGGTAGTGGGGGAGCGCTCGGTAAGGACAGCCCTCTCTCTCGCTGCCCTCTCATCCTGCTACGGCTGTGGCAGAGGGCTCCGGGAGAAGAGCATGGCAGTTACCTTCCGTGTGGACAATGCATATAGTATAGTGGCTTAGTATAGCCACGTATACTACCGCTACAGATGTGCTGGTTAACGGCTCTGTTCTCTATGAAATTATGCAATAAAACAACAAAAACAACCTAAATATCCTCACTGCATTGAATGTGCGCCTTCAATAGCCTTTCAGAAGCGTTTGACTATTCACGAAATTCTTCTATCACTCTCTCCGCTTTATTTCTTTTTTTTTTAACTTATCAGCAATGTTATACTTGTTATTCTGTATGTAACACTTACACTTTCTGCCTTGCTTTTGCTGCTCAGAATCTTAGAGATGCCAAAGTCGCCTACTTTGACGATGCTGCGGCATTGGTTCAGGAGCAGGTTCTGAGTCTTGAGGTCTCTGTGCAGGATTTTTCTAGAGTGCACATGCTCTAGGGCGAGCAAGACTTGCGCAAAGTAGCTCAGCACTTCCTGATAAAAGAACAAAAAAGGCATTTAGGGAAGAAAGTTGTGCTAGTTGTTGATTATTCCAGAATTCAGACATACTTAACTAGAACTAAAAAGACGTAGGACTAGAACGTGTTCGTGTGACAAGTGTTATATAGGTCATGTGCCGTTGTCTGAATGATCACTCGAGGGAAGACCGGACAGCAGTCGGTGCTTTAGTGGCTGGTGGCAATCTGGTTGACCAGTGCCGCAGGTGCTTATGCAGCCTGCAGTTTTTCACAGCACTTGTGTGCTCAGATAGCTCCAGAAGCATGCTGATTGGGTGATATTCGAAGCGTTTTGTATCAAAAAAGCAGGTGAGTGGTGTGTAAGCAGTCCATCGCTGGCTCTTTCGAAAAAAGGGTTTTCTTCGCTGGAAAATAATTTCCTTATCAACTTGTTCCAATAGCTCCTGTGTGTAAAAAAAAAAAAAGAAAAAAGAGAGAGAGAGAAGAGAGAGGGGAGATTTCATTTTTGTGCCTGGGTTCTGCACATGCATTGAATTTTATGCTTCAGCATAGTAAAAATTCAGTTGAAGTCGAGCATCATGTCCCCTGTGCTTCTCGCTCTAGTCCTAGATCATTTTTGCGCTAGTTAAATATGTCTGAATTGCCGAGCTGGAAATATATGTGCTAGACGGTCATTTCATGCTGATGTCTGAAGAGTTAGAAATTTCTGTGATTGATGAGCATCATACATTACCCTCTCAGAAAGCAGGGCGCGACCTCTTTGCTTTAGGTAATCATACAAGTTTCCACCTGCAATATAAGGACTATTGTTATATTTGCTTGCTCATGAAATATCAAACCTCTTGTCCTATAATTAGCCCCTCCTCAGCAGATTGTATGTTCCGTGCTTCTTTTTGATCTTTTGCGTTCCTCTGTTACCATGAACAGTGCTGATTCATTCTGCATATATTAGAGGATTTTGTGCATTACATATGTTATGTGCCTAAATTGGTGCACTTACATGTGTGTACGTACACTGTTTCATGCTTGCTGTGGTTAAAATGCACTGCTTGGAAAGAGTCTTTGATATCTTCTTATGCAGTGTGATTACTTCGTTTTCCATGGGGGGTCTTTAGATGGAGCATGAAACTATGGTATTGACAGAAATTTTTCTGCATAACAATGCCTAAGACTATTGGTTCTCACTTGCTCTGAAGTCCATGTTGTTTGAATAATTTAATTTAATTTTTATTCATTTACTTTAATCCATTTTAATTTCATTGCCTTAGAACTGCAGTTCGGCCACATAGGTAAATAATGTACTGCAGGTTTCAGGCATGGGCCCAAGCAGTGAAGCATGCTTCACATGGAAGATGCAATAAAGATGATAAAGAAAGCTCAGAGAAGCAGCTGTCACAATTAAATGCACTCAGAAATATGGAAAAAGAAATCTAGCCTCCCCTTATTGCATAACATAAGTATGCACAATTATCGTGACATGTATTAACAAAGTCCCAGTTTATTCATTCTCACTTTGTAAGTATGACAATACTACATAGTACTGGCGTGTCTTATAGTATGGAAATGGGTGAAGGGGATAGGGTTGATGTAGAGCACTTACTTATAGGCACATGGCTCCAAAAGTGTGCGGTCACTTGGTGATAAAAACACATGCACATTTACTACCTGCACTGCAGCCTTGTGCAGTACCCTGCATAACCAACCTGGGGCATACTCCATGACAATGGCCAAGCTCTTTTCCTCGAGGAAGCTGTCGTAATAGGCAATGATGTTGGGATGGTGGAGCATCGCCAGCACTTTGGCCTCGTTCAGAGATCCTTCCTTCTCTTCTTTGGACATCTGCTGCACAGGGATGTGCTTGATGACCACTTTCCTTCCGGTGGACTTCTCGGAGTACAGCGTTACGACCCTGCGTGGGACCATGCGGAAAGGCTATAGAGAATGGTGTCGGATTAAGTGGCACACAGCCAAGGAGCCATACCACTTAGACACAGACTTATAGATTTCCACCTGCAATATAAGGACTTTTGTTATTATTGCTTGCTCCTGAAATGCCATACTTTGTGTCCTATAATTTGCCCCTGTTCAATGTCCTGTGCTCCTCTTCGATCTTTTGTATTCCTCTGTTATTGTGAAGAGCTCTCATTTCGCATGTTTAGTTGTTTAGGTGTGCAAATTCATGCACTTATGTATGTTCATGTCCACCAAGTATGCTTGCTGGTTAAAATCCATTGGTTGGAATTATTCAGTCTTTCATATCTTTGTATGCAGTGTGATTTTCCTGGATGATACTATGGTACTTACGACACGTTCCAGCAATGCATGAGGTGAAACAAAAAGAGATCAAAACAAAGCGACAACTCTAGATAAGTTGCAGCTGCAAAATAAGGTCTTTTACACACACATGCACACACACCAGCAATATGAGCATTCTGGACGTCTGATTATGTCCAGATGTTATGATCCTCTTCTCAAGTTATGACTGAAGGTGAATTGAAGCGCTGCAGAGATGAACAATCATGGACACTGATGAAAGAACAAGAAAGGAACACAGACCTTGCGCACTGACAACTTCTCAAGTTACTGCTGTCTAGTCCTTCATGAATGGCTAGGTCAACTTATATTTTACTTCTATAATGCGATTTGTGTGACACTTTCTGCCCTAGACTTGATATGTAACTACAGTCTTTAAGTATTGCACAAAACTAAACATGCGAATGCTTTGGCCATATTTTCATTCACTTAGTGGGCGCACTATTATCAGACGAAAGTTATCCTTCCCCTCTTTAAATGCGGCACATACAGTGCAATAAGGGCAAAAAGCGCAACATTTCTTTCTCTATCATTAGGGAGGATGTCGTGCACCATCATCATCCCTGTGAAGATGACAGCTTCCTCAGGAATAACATGCCTTCGCCTTTGTTGGCTCATAGCTGGTTGGCATTAAATAGAGACCAGATGCCTATTTATCATAATTTTCAGAAAACTGAATAGACAAGTGCCTGTATCATATTCTTCGGAACAGTAGCGCACCCAGGATCTCTGCCAGGGGGGGGTTGACAGTTTGCCAATACCATCTAAACAGCACTAATTTCGATTTCTTCACGGGAAATTGTCAAAAAAATGCGCTTTTTGCGAGTGTGCAGACGATTGCGCGTCTTACATCTTAGTTGCAGCACTCAAATGCGTAAGGAAAGAAAAGGGGTTAAACAAAAGGGGGGGTTAAGTCGGCCTCAGGGGGGGGTTACAACCCCCGAATCACCCCCCGTCGGTGCGCCACTGCTTCGGAATCTCCTACGCCAGCAGCGAAGCTGGATTAGCAATAGGTAGGAAAATGTGAATGCCCCCATTTGGTGATCGAGCCACATTTCTTAGCTCAACCCAGTCGAAGAATAAATGTCTCACAGAAAACACAGGGTAGTTGCATGATTAGAGACCCAAGCTTCAGGTAGTGAATAACTTATGCATCTATCTCGGCTGTATAATTTTGTTTCCATATATGGCAGTCATTACCTCAGATAAGTGTACTATATATTGCTACAGTGAAACCACATCATCGTTGATAGACGGCATCAACGTTATGCAGGCTATCTATGCATCGGACAACTGAATTCAATCGGCTCTTACTACTTCACATGATTGTATTTCCAATAACACAGAAGCTCTCATCACTATAAAGCACACAACACAATTTAGCGAACACTCAATTAGTCGTGCATGCATTTGTGTTAGTTTGCACATAATTATAGAGAATGCCTTTTCTGTTAAGACTATGATAACATTTCAGTAAGTTAATTTTGGCATGGGTTAAAATGATATTATTCACGTTAGAGGCAAATCACAGACATCTCAACAGGTTTGATCAGCCTGCTACTTTTAGCTCCTATCAGCTTCATAAACAAAGTTTTCTATGCCTCGGTTCAAACGAACTAAGATGATCTAGCCAATCTTATCAATTTAACATGCTTCGCTACCCAACGTCAGCCTACTCTGCTCTGGACACGTGGTAGCAGGTTGCTAGCGGCCGTCATGGTAAACTCGTTATTACGATCTACGCTCTGTTATACATAGCGACCAAAACAAATTAACGCGCTCATACCCGAATGCGCCTCTTCCGACCACTTCAATCTTCTCGTATCTGTTCATTTTCGGCAAGGCTGACGCAACTACTTTGTTCACTGTTGGTGGCAAACGGACAGCGAACAAAGCTCGTGCGAGTTCGTACGAGTTCGTGTTTCAAAGCTCCGTAGCGTCACTAAAGAATAATCACCCCACCAGTTTAATGCCCAAATATCAAGGCGACAAAAGCTACATACTTAACACTCGGATACCGAAATAGAAACGACTGAAAACACAGTTTTAAACTTAGCGCCTTTGTGCACGTCACGGTGGAATTTGATAATGATGATGGTTTCTGTTATTTAACTAGATTACGCTGTTACTTGTTTAGTTATTAATAACAAAAAATATGGGTGCATGCTCTTGATACTCTAAGTTTTTTTTCCCTGTTTGTCGTGAACGTGGATTGTTTGTCGTGAACGTGTTTGTCGTGAACGTGTCGTGAACGTGGAACACGCATCCAATCTACGCGGCCGTAGCCACTGCCAGCCTGCCAGGGCGAAGGGCACCGCATAGCTTCAAGAGGACAGGGCTTGATTTTCCCGCACCCTGAGGGACGTCCGATTCGGAAAATTCTGGGATAAACAAAACGGGTAACCATGGGCCAGTACTACGGCACGATGACCACTGTCAACGGTAATCCTTTGGTGCAAATTATGGAACCGGAGAAGAAGGTCTTCCAGCCCAAGTACGATCGGATGCTTGGGTTTCCAAACGGCCGAAAGCCCCGGGGTAGGTCGATCAGCCTCTGCTCTGCACCTTACCTTCTCTGTAACGGACTCCGTAATTCGGTTGTATTGTCTCATTCGTTGCGTGCCTAAATTGACTACAAAATATGGCGTCTGCGCCATGTGTGGCTGTCTGGCTGTTCGTGAGCACATGCATTGCTTCAAAAGTGATTCCTTGTATTAGTACTCGGGATAAGCAAATCTCGCTGCGCACTCAACTGCGGAGCTTGAACGCGTCCATGAAAACACGTCCTATTGGCACTTTAGGTTTCGGCTTGGGCAAAGTGCTGTTGCTTAACGTCGGAAGCCAAATAAGTTGCACCTGCATCAGCAAGTGAGTGCAAGAAATTGTATCATGGATGGTCTAGCAGAAGACACGGACAAGAACGAGAGAACAGGACGAGCGCTAACTTTCAACTGAGTGTTTATTTCGAGAAACAACCGTATTTGTACACCTGATGTATCTAACCAACTAGCCCAAAAAGCCATACTTTTAAAGAAAGAAATTAGCTGGTGGTACCGCTCTGAATGCAAAGCAGCAAAAAAAAAAAAAAAAAAAAAGGCATGGAACACGGGACACAACCGCAAATGATGATAAATTACCTCAAACTGGCTTGTTTAAAGAAATCGAATGTAATAGAAACTTAAAGCAGGATCAAAATATGTGCCAAGTGAGGAGCATTATGTGCGTTATGATACAAGCCTTCATGACCCTTTCCATAAACCGTGCTGACCAACCAGCTTCATGGGGCATGTATGTTGATGTAGAAAACACTAGTGTTTTTCACTCTCTCTCTCTTACTGCTCATCATTCTTTGTCTCTTCATTCTTCCGACATTCAGAGATGGTGGCCACCGACGCTGAAATGGAATCTGCAAAAGTGCCGCCAGAATATCGAAACTTTTGTGCACACAAGTTAATAGAGCTTCGTGCATGCATGAAGCACAGGTTTCCCTTTGTGACTACATGTGGCCACGAGAAACATGAATATGCCAGCTGCATGTATGACGAGTAAGTGCTATTTCTTTTCTTTTTCAATCTCTTTTCACTGGGTAAAGTGATAGCAAGCACATATATTTGGTCAGGTCCCCTTAAGGTCACGAATGTATAGCCCTTGTCACAGCTGTCTAGAGCGCTAGCGGGAGCAGACGTTTAGTGCCACCTGCTGGGGGAAGCTGGAATGGGCATAGCTGCTGCTTATGATGTGCTGCCAGCCTAACAGGTCTTCGCTACTTGATGTCATATCCATGTGCTTTGCGCAGCTCCCCCTTTCTGGTGATTCTGCCTGATGACGGGAGAACCGGGTATTTGCAAGCGGCAGGATGATTCTTTATCAGAGGGCGTCTTGGCATGACAATGCAGCCACTCATCATGCGTCCAAAAAATGTGCACTTGTGCAGCCTGTCATCTGGTAGAATCATCAGAAAATGAGAGTGCACAAGGGGTACGACTATAACCAGGACTGGGGAAGCCCTTTCCACTAGGCAAAGTATTCTCGGAAGCAACTACGTCAATCCAGCTTTCTCTGGTAGGCATTGCCAAGGGTCTGAGAAGCACACCGCTCCCGTGCTCTAGACAGCCATGACGGGGGCTGTACACATTTGTTTATGCGAATAACTTTTCTACAGTTCCATTCAGTGGTGGCAGTGAAAAGCCGCAGACATTCAGCTTCGGATAAATTAAGCCATTGTGACTCCAGTTTACTTCAGACTGCAGATTATTGCTACATGTGACCACCACACTAAAGGGGAGCCTGTGCCAGTAGCTCTAGGCACTACCATGTTTGATAGGAAGTTCGACGCGCCGCATTCCGTCAGCAGTTGTGAAAGAAGAGTTCTTGGTTCGTTTTAGTGCCTGCTGGCAATAATATGGCATATGGTTTGTACCAGGCATTAAAACCTTTTACTTTAAAAATAGGCGACATGGATACCTGCTCACTGAATAAATTCTTTTAGTCGAACCTTGTTATAATGAAGACACATCTTACACAAAAATATATCCTATGCTTGTTTTGAGCATATATTCGTTAGATGCTAGTATCAACAAGAAAATTTTGACTTTCTTCAATATACGCAATAATTAATTATACCCATGTTCGTTACATCAACATTCAGATGTACTTTGTGATTACGATGACTCATTAGAAAATTCACAAAGGATGATCCCACCATCTTGACATTCTTTCAGTGGAGTCCGCAGCGGCTTGAAATAAAATAATGCAACTTTGACACATCTGTTGTCAGTGCATCACAGTTCATGATCGAAGGGAATATATATGGATGTGTTAAGAAAAATATTAAAACCCACTGCGGTAGCCCAGTGACGCTGAGCTCGAGGTTGCAGGTTCAATGCAAACCGCGGTGGCTGCATTCTGATGGGGGCGGAATGCAAAACACGCTCGTTTACTGTGCATTGGTTTGCATGTTAAAGGACATTAATCTAGAGCCCCCTACTACAGTGTGCCTCATAATCAGATCATGGTTTTGGCACATAAAACCCAGAATTTAATTTTATTTATTTTAATATGAAATATCGAATTCTCATAATTATACAAATTGAAGGGCAAGTACTGGCTTTTCGATTCATATTTGAAAATTTGTTCGCCCATATGCCATAACATAAAAAAAGAAAAAGCTGGGCTAGGTGGTTCTGGTTGATGCTTAATGTTGTTCTAGCAGAGAGAGGACCACAGAACACACGCTAGCCTAGTCATAAAATGGGATGTCATTTAGTCACTGCCCTTGTCTTGACGCCATTTAGTGGTAAGACCTGTGGACGCCATGGCTCTTTTGTCCTCATGTGTCTTGTCTTATTTCTGGGATCTGTGTGTGTATTATCTTTTCTTGGTATACGTTTGCTATGTACAAAACAATTAGGCACTTGAAAGTCCAGCACGTTTCTTGCTGTCTTCTCTTCGCTCGTCCATGAACAATGTTTTGTCTTGGGTATAATATTGTGCAGTTTTTATCACATTCTAGTATGTATACACTAAGGCTAAATTGTGACCTTAGATGCTAAGGGGTACTCAGCTCGTTCACTTGCCAAATAGAAGTCTTTTATCCCTTTCAGGCGCTATGTACACAATTGTGTACACTAAGATAGTGCATCAACAGCTAAAACCTTGATTAAAGTAAAGATATGTAAAATGTGTCCAGTGCATCTTGAAATGCTTCTGATTGAAATGGTGCTGAAAATTTGGATTACCCAGACAAGTTGTTTCAGTAGAACGAGTGTGAAGGTAGATAGTAGGGTATTTTGCTTGATGTGAGTATGTCATTCACTTCTTTCATTGTTTCTCACAATGTGTTGTGCCAGTCATGATTTTGGAGTGGCTGGAGTGGTGCTTTTCAAGCCTGGCAGAGATGAAATAGGTGATGTTAGCATATGTGATGTCCCTGCTATGAGTTCTCGCATGGAGTCCACATTCTGTAAACTTGACAAAACTCACTAAAGAACTGAAAACTCTTAATCTATTCTGCAGTAAGCTTTTTAGGATTCTGAAGATGTAAAAATGCAGTGAAAGTAAGTTTTAATCAACACAAATGATTGGCATCTGAAAGGGTTATTCGCAGGATGGTACAGGGTATGCGAAATTCTGCAAGTGTGCTTCCCTGCACATCTCGTTTGATCCACAGATGATTGCGAACTGGTGGCCTAAAAGCAGAACTAAAGCAGCACTGGTGCCGCTATTCTAGCCAGCATTTTCTCCCTACTACATCGTCGCTGTTTGCAAGCCTGGCTAACTTGTGCAGGACAACGTAATATGGTGGAAAAGCCTGCTTGCAGTGTTTTGCATGTCTCCCCCATTGCTCATTGGATAAAGCTTATGAAATGTTTTCTGAACTGTACGTCGTGACCTTGGTGGATCACACCAGAAACAGCAAGGGGTAGCCAATAAACAACGACGGAGCTTTAAGAAAAACAAAATGATGTCACGGTACAAATACAGAAGGGACGGGAACAAAGAAATATCATGACAGCACTGTCTTCAATTGAATTGTGGTTTGATACATGCACACATACATGTGGTCCACTTCTCAGATAAAGAACTTATCTTTCATGATCATGGGGAGGGTTGTATATTAGGATATTAGCCTACACCCTTATGTCTATACATACAGGTACGCGTATTGCTTGTTTGGTTTGTTGTTTGTTTTGCATTATTGCAGTTTTATGGGCAGTCTTGTGCAATATGAGCTGCAACATGTTGCCCGTGGTCGAAGGGCACTGCATGGAGGCAACCACATACGAAAGATTGGAGAAGTAAACACTGTGTCAGTAGACGATATGCAAAAGTCAGTAAGCAGGCTTTTCCACTAAGCTTACTTTCCGAAGATGGCCGTGTTCTGCTAGTAGCGCTGTTAAAGCTGAGACATGCATTTTGAAATCATGGATGGTGTGGGGATTTTGAAACCTTGGACAGTGTTGGGAATGGACAGTCGCAGGAATAATGTCAATGACCTGTATTTTGATACTTCAAGTACGATTCTAGCCCCAGGCCCGCCATCTTGGTTGTGTCAAAGGTGGTGTGTGGAGAAGTGCACTTGCAGTTTTTTCATATCATACTGATATTTATAAAAGAAATTTTTCTAGAATTGGTGCTGCCGTGCACTCATGAAGCTTCTTTGACCTTGAGGACCGCGTTGCAGCTCACATTGCACACGGCTGTACATGTACCACATATGCATTTTCTTTCTTTACTTTGAACATTTCTTTTATGAATTGCCTGTGGCAGCAATATTCAGCCTCATCGGGTGGATTATACTTTGGTCACATTGGGCACTTCTATCGTTATCAAGCCACATCAGGATTGAATTCCTCAATTGCCAATCGCGATCCTCATCACCACTGTTGTATCTTGAATGGTCTTTATTTCAAATGTCATAGCATATATATAGACAGAGGACAAACAGCCACCTGGACTAATCAAACCAAAACTGAATCTAACAACACAACGTTCATGATCACCCAACTGCCAGCCCACTCCCAGACAGCATGTTGCTGACATGATGCATGCTGTGCATTTTTGGGTTGCAGTGATGGGGAACATGCGTTTGTGTTTGTTCTTTCAGCTACATGATACGCTACAAGGAGTATGAACGAGAACGGAGACTCAAGGCCAGAGAGGAGCGTCTTTCCAAGAAAAAGACCGAACTGTTGCTCGAGTGAGTTGGAACAAACGCCCCAAAGCTTGAGGACCTGTACAACTCATAGTGTTTTGTTGCATAATAAAAGGAGAAGATACACCAAAGTTACTGTAGTGCCTTTGTCCAATGCCAAATGCAGTTTTAGGACTGTGTCTGCTTTCTAGCGTTTCAAATGAGTAGGGTGCATACGAGTGTTCATTGGCCATTTGCTGGCTTCTAAGCTCACATGCTACGTGATGCCAGTGGATAAAAAATCCTGCTGCCAGGGCCATGAGGGGTGCTGGCTAACACTCGCCGGGCTAATCTTGTAAACATTCACAAATAAGCAGGAAAGTCAATGGTCACTGCGGTAGCTTATTTAGTTAAACACTACATGCGTAATGCGGAGGTTTTGGGTTTAGCTCCCACCTGTGGAAAGTCGTCTTTTTGTCCATTTTCATTTTCCTTTTTCTTATTATTTCTACATTTGGATTAATTGTATTGTATAACTAATTGCATTGACTATAAGTTTTCTGGTGGTTTCTAGGCTGTACTCCGGACAACATGTACAGTGGAATCTCGTTGACTCGATTTTCACGGGAACTGGAAAATAAAGCATATCTTCAGAAAATTGTATCATCCAATGTATTATCCAACCAAATTGTATTATCGGGAAAAGAAAAGAAAAAAAAAATGTGTCATTCCGTAAAGCATAATACACAGAATCGTGTCAACGAGATTCCACTGTACTTGGTCTTATTCACATACAATGAATAATAGGGCACTAAATGCAGACATTAAATAAAGCTAAAGTTGTAGATTATTGGTCCATAATGTCTAAAGTGTCACCTTAGCTAGACCAGAACATTTAATGAGTCGGGGAATGATGTAAATATGGGACAGCATTGGTGGCTGCCGCTGTGAAAATATGAAGTCTGGTCATGTATTCTGTAACTATCCACTTTATTTTCCATTTGTTTGCTATTACCTGTCTTGCCAAGTGGCCGATCCCAGCGATGAGTGCAGTGGCATCTGAGCCAATGACAAAGGGTGGAAAGAACAAAAAATTAGATTATTTGAAAATACTGCCCCAGCTCCCTATGTGCAGCTGACGTACCCACACTTGTTTTATTGCGATAGCAATTACACAGACACTCTCAGGCGCATTTTTGATGATGTCACCATGTTCCATACAAAGTTAAAGTGTGAGGGGAATGAACGAACCGTCTGCTATGTGATGTGTTGTGGGTGCGAGGGCAAGCATCCAAGGGTGAGCCAAGAAGGGCAGTGGCTTCGTGAACGCCCAATGCTGGAGGTCACGTGATTGAGCCTGCACTTCCCCAAGGGCGGGCTAGAAGAGGGCCACATGCTCTAGCCTTGCTCAGTGTGCCAAATGCATATGCGACCAGTGTGCTGTATGTTGGAGGTCATCTGCTGCGAATGCTAGGGCGAAGTACGAGCATGCAGGTTTCATGCGGGCTTGCCTTCCCGCACGCCTAGTGCATGCATGCATGCAAGTGCTGAAGTTTTGCACTCTGAAGTTGTTACCAAGATGGATTACCAACGAGCCCAGTTACAAGTTCTACTAGTGTTGGAAGTCGCCTAATCTGAGTTTTGAAGACACAGCACAGTTGAAATGGTGAAGCGAACAGCAGCACAAAACGTTTGCATTGGGACAAGTGTGCGGGCTCCCCCGTTGCTTTATCGTGCCATCAGTGCGACAGCGAGTGCTTGCAATTATTGGGTTAGATCTGTTGATGTTTGTGCACTCGTGACACCATGCCTGTTTAGTGAATGTTTAGGTACAGTTTATACGACCTAAAGAACTACAAACCTTACTTCATGTAATTGTCTTAATACTCTATCGCTATCGATGCTTTGCTTTCCAGGTGAAATTGCGACATCTTTCTTGGATGATTTACTGCCTCCTTCAATTGCTGTTTTTTTTTTCAGTGACTAAGTCATCTCTTAGAGCAGAAAGAAATGCTGAGAGATGTTCCAAACTGTAGTTTGTCGCTCTAGATTTTTGTATGTGCCATTAGCGTCTAGTTTTGAGTACACCATTTATGCATTTTTATCTATTCAGTGGATTCGTGTAGCACTCGAAATTACGTTACAGGTAACAATTATTTTTATTATTTTTTCTCTTTTGCTTTGCTGTAGCATTTGATCTTCATCACTCTGTGCCATTATTCGTCCATATTGCTCCTAATTGCAGACAGCAATAAATCTATGCCACTGCCCCGATGCATTTGGTAAGAACATCTTTTGCTCCTTCAGCAACTGCCACCATTGGCTCTCATGCACATGAATGTGAAGCTGGCATAGAAAGTGCTGGAAAAAAAAAAAAAAGGGAATGATCAGTAGCAGCAGTGGGCACTAGACAGAATGTTTCTTTTCGTTCCGGGAAACAAAATTGTTCACAAAGTACACGATTGAGTTTACTTGTCGGGTAGCCTCAAATTTTCTTTGCTTCCACAAGAGAACCTTCTTGTTTTTATTGCGCGGTGTTTTATTAGTCTGTCTTACCATTTGGGTCAGTAATATTCAGTTTTCTCATGGAAGTGAACTTCTGCACACTAGAGAGCTTAACAAATGATGCAGGAAGATTTATTCTACTGGCAGATGGTTGCTATGACTGTGCATATCTCTTGGTTGGATTTAATAATTGTCGGGACATCATTGCTGAAGATCTGGCTTCACTTTTCAGCAATGTTATAGTGAACAGTACTAGACAGTGGTCCTTGCTGCTGTGTTGGTAAATCACACCAGAACAAGTTGGCCAGCTCGTACCCAGTGTGGGCGAGTCAGTCTGCATGTGAAGGTCACACCAGTGGAGCGTGTTTAGGACTTCCCAGAAGCCATTTCTGGTGTGTTCATTGCTGTAGATCACTTGCATTATGGCAGTCCAAGGAACTGGTGCCATTCGAACGCCATTATGCATTTGCATAGACTTGGTGCACTGCTATAAACAAGCTGCATGTTTGTAAACAAACGGGCGTTGTGCAATAAAAACAGAGGATTACGTTGACACTTCTGTTGTTCATATCCGTTTGCCACTTTGAATGACAACCTTTGCAAGTTAACGTCTGAAAACTTGGCTACATCTGTTTATGCCGCCTTTGTTAATACCAGTGGAATTTGTTTAAAATCTTTTTGGGGGCCTGTAGAGAATGTAATCTTGGCACCACGTGATTGTAATCTTTGTGATGTCACACTCTGCAGCTTGTCTGTAGTTCCTAGCAGGGACCACATTATGTGAAGATTCTTTTCATTTTTAATTTGTTTTATTCTTTGTCATTTGTTAGCATGGATGCCACGCTTTCGTTATCGCCAATATCGGCTGCTCATTGCGTTGGGGGATGAGCTATGAATACAATCGAAAGAAAAGAATCCTTGCGTGTGACGACCCCAGTCAAGCAACTTTATCCGTTGACTCCATTCCAATGCCTTCTGCACCTGCCAGGCCAAGTCTACAGCGTGTTGCAATGCAGCACACAACGAAGAAGGCTTACACGTGATCGACCTGGGCCATGAGATCGCATGCACGTTCTCATCCTTGGCCTTTTAATTGACCACTCTCTTGGCTGCTAGGTGGCAGCACACGCAATGAAACTTTAAAGCCCCTCTATATAAAAAGTAGCGCCAACCACTTCCCTCCTCCTCCGTTCCAGTGTTGCGCTCGGCGAGGCCAGTGCAATCGAGGCACGATCTCGATAGTGGAGCCGCTCATGTCGACCCTGCCGTAGCAGGTGATGGCTAACGCGCTACCAGATTAAATCCCCGGAAAACTTCTATCGTGCCCTGCGGAGCAGTTTTTGAGGCGCGATTTTGCTTCGTCAGTCATTAACTGGCCTTAATAATGCCGTTTTGGAAGTAGCAACGCGATGATGCGAGACGGCGCAAATGCCAAGTGTGGAGCAAGCGTTTGCGCTCGTCGGATGGTAAACAAAAAAAGCTTTTTGCCCTCGCCTTGTCGGTTGCAGCAACTTAAGGCGCAGCAGCATGCCATCACAACGAAGTTCTTGTCCCTAACACGTTTGATTCGTTTGTGCGTACAGCACTTTCGTCGCACAGGCCCGAGAATGGTGGTCGCAGTGCGCTGGAAAGAAAAAAATATACAAAAGCACGACGCGTGCTTCTACGTGACACGGATTGGCCAATGGGGGAGCGGAGTAGGCTGGGGCGACAGGAGGCAGCGAGGAGTAAACGCCGGGGTGAGCGCAGTGGCGGCAAGATCTAAGAATGGCGCTACTCTTTATATAGAGGGGCTTTATGAAACTTGCCGCATGGGTGCAGCGGGCAATGGAAAGCGATCATGTTTCTGCAGCACTTATGACGGCGTCTAAAGACTGAACACATAGTCTAGTCACACTGGCTTCAACCTCATTTCTTCAAGACATGGCCAAGTTGAAATCATGTGGTATTCTAATATGCTTCAAAAGGAGGTGCCATCCTGTTGCCTTAAGATTTGCGCTTTTTTATACACCAAGTTTGATACCTCAATATTCTGATTTAAGAATGGTAAACTTATCGCAACACCCATAGCAGTTAGTGTTTTTGATTCACTAGAGTGAAGCTTCAGTTTGGAAAACCAATTGCTGTACTAATTAATTTATAACATTTCATTCTTTCTTCTCGGACAAATGTAATCTCCATGGCAAGAAATAATGGTGAACAAGGTGTTTTATATTTTCCTTGATGTGGAATGCTGTTCAGGCTTTCAGGGGTTAGAAATGTACTGAAGGAAATTTTGGACTTGGTATTACTTTATGTTGAATAATAGTTAAAACCATTTAAACCTTGGAAAGTCATCGCTGCCACCTCCACTCTGCTCTTGTAATGCTTTTGGGCCCTGAGAATATGGAAAATGAATAAAATGGTTTGGTTATGCTACCAAGGTGTTGAATGCGTCATGACATCATGACAGACTGGTTGCTCCATTGCTGTGATTGTTATGACTGCCATATGCGAGCTCTGCCTAAAGAAACAAGCACTATTTTTTTTTTCAATGTTTTTATGAGCAACACTATTGTACCTAGCTTTATCGCTTCACGATGTCGGCAAATGTTGCTCTGTGTAACGGCGGCATGATGACACTGATGGCACCCGGTTCAGCATATTGCGAGATGAATTCAGTGTCAAAATTAGTGTTCACCAACCTTCACACTATCTCCGTGCAAACATTTCACACGTGAAAAATGCATGGTAGAGATATCGAAAATGCGTGTCAGTGCTCCTTCAAGGAATTTATTTAGTCTAGTGAAGTATGTTTCGAAGTCGTGGTTTACATTTGTTTGGGTGGGAAATGGTTGGTTATTAACAGGAAAGAATAAGTAAGGGCATATGTTTTCTTTTTGAAATTTGTGCCTGAATCGTATTGCTTGTATGTCAGCATGTCATTTATTCCAAAGTATATTCATACATTCCATTGTAAGGAACCAAAGCTACAATTCAGTTGGTTTCAAGAATGTTTTCTATGCAAAAATGTGTCCAAATGTATGAATATCATCATCAGCCTATATTTATGATGATGATGATGATGATATTCATACATTTGGACGCATTTTCGCTCAGAAAACATACTTAAAATCTACTGAATTGAAGCTTTGGTTCCTTACAATGTAATGTAATCCTCGTATATCAGTAAACATATAACAAAACAGCATTAAATATGAAATTAACTTCATTATATTCGATATTTGTTATAAGTACTTATTCGTTACATGCCGATATCGGTGTGAAACATGTTAGATTTACTTTATATATGATAATTTGTTGAAGGTCTGGCTGTATTAAAGGCAAACTGCAATTAAATTTCAGTTTGGCTAAGTTTATTATAAATGAGTTTGTATATACCACTGAAGCAATCTTGGAAAAGCTTAGGTGTTGGTAATTGTTTAATTTTTTCATTATCGCCTTCTAAATCGCACTTAAGCAGATGACGTGGCTTAGCGGCTAAGGTGTTGCGCTGCTGAGCACGAAGTCACAGGATCGAAACTCAACCGTGGTGGCCGCATTTCGATAGAAGCAAAATGTAAAAACACTTGTGTGCTTGCGTTGTAGTGCACGTTAAAGAACCCCAGGTGGTCGAAATTAATCCGGAGCCCTCCACTACGGTGTGCCTCATAATCAATTGGTTTTGACTCGTAAAACCCCAGGAAAACAAAACAATACCTAAGCACATGATAGGCACACTTTTTTGTTAGCGGCTATGATGCAAGTCCCAGCACATCGTTTCCAAGATCTTTCAGTGTGTCATAGGTATGCACCTAATCTCAGGGGTAATGGCGGCATTTGTTTTTTAGTTTTGGTATCAAAAGTGGCTATTTTTGCAAGTTTTTTTTATGTTTCCACTCATATTTAAAATGCGAAATTTTGTGTCTTAAATATGAGTGGAAACGTACAACACTATCTAGAAGCTAGGCTTTTTACGTGGTCTGAAATTTTGTTCCAGATAACCATCTGAAACAACCATCTGGGGAGACATTAGGCCTCAGACCAAAAATTTCGAAAAAAAAAATCTTTATTCTTCGAGGTATTGGTGCTGAAAACTTGTACATATATGTAATGTTATGTGTTTATTTCGAATATGAATGTGACAAGAGTTGCGAGACTTCAAAGTTAAACACCAGAACACTCTCTTGAGTTTCAACTTCAAAATCCCGCAACTCTTGTTCTAGGATAGGCAAATCAATAAGGTTGGTCTTGCTGCATTCCTTGAATCATACAGAAGCCATTGATTTCCTGTTTAGCAAAATGTGAGGAACGAATATTTTGCAAAGAAATTTGTGCAGGAAATGAATTAGAGAAGCTTGCACAAAATTAGAACCAATCAAAAATGGACCTCATATCTGAAATAAGCACATAACATTATGTATATGTAGAAGCTTTCAGCATCATACCTCGAAGAGTAAATTTCCTAAATTTTTGATCTAGGACCCATGTTTCCCCACGACAGAAGATGCTGTCAGAATCTTGTGACATTGCGAGGAGCTAGTACAGGGACTTGAAGCCCATCTTCCGTTTTTGCAGATTTTCTGGCATGCCAAGACTCTGCTCACAGTAAGACCAACATTTCTGGTATTTCAGACGTGCATATAATTTACCAATCCAGGTTAATTTCATGACCCGTTAACACACCTTTATACTCGTCTGGGCATCATGAACATGCTGGCTTCCGTCACATTCCTAAAATTATCTAAAAAAAACAAATATGTGACATAAGAGCTTATGAAGCTTTTGCCAATGTAGTGGCACTCAATTGGCCATTTTGGAGCACTCTGGTAGTGTTAATAGTCGTTAAAGACAGCTTTATAGCTATATTACTGGTATAGGTGGGTATAATAGTGATAATGAAGACCAATTATATTGCCATTAGAGTCCATTCATTCTCGCACTAAAGCGTAGTTGCTGTCTTACCTGACCTTTGTAGTACTGCTGAAGTGCTCGGAAAGGACTGTTAAAATGTGTCAAGTTTGAGATGACACCAAATCAAATACTTACAGCACATTGGTTTGCCTGGTCCTGTGTGGCAGTGCATAGTGAAGTATATTCATGCAAGCCCGATGTTGATCTTGAAGTACAGTGCTGCCCTACTCGCAGATTGAGGCCAGTATAGTTTCATACTATAATTTTACAGTAGACTCCCATTAAGATGAACCCGTAAAGCCAAATTCGTGCATATGGGAAACAGTGTGTGAACAATTTAATCTGCGTAACACAAACCGCTAATTTGCTTAAGAGGAAGCTTTAGCTCGGGGCCAACTGTCATGTAAAATAAAGAAATGCTTTTATGAAAACTGCCGGACCGAGTTTAATGAAAGTTGTGTCATTCAAGTGAGAAAAATTAATTCTACCACCTTTAGGAAGCAGAATTTTTATTTATGACCTAAATATAAAAAAAAATTGCAAGGAAAGTAATGTTAAAAAAAAAATGTAAGCATGAAGTTTCTACATTTGGAACTGCACCAGAAATAGATATCGCAGTTCTCTAAACTGCATCCATTAGAGGATCTGAAGCAAAGAAACTTGATATACGAATTTTGTTGCAATGTTTACGAGGGTGTTGCATAAGACTTGCTCTAATAAAGAGTTTTAGATTAGAAAATGCAAGCAGGCTTGCATGGAGAGCTTAGAAGAGCATGTAGGCATGTATGTATAGTGCAACTGACTGATCTGCTCCTCAAAGAGGCAGGATGTATGTCGAGCAAGCTCCTGAACAACACTTTGCGATGTGCTGAATGTGGCTTAAATCATAGATCCGGCACCTCAAAGAGTTGCAAAGTGATGCCAACGCTGAATTGACAGCTGAATCGCCACTGTATTTTTTCGTGCTCGTCCGAAATCGTGCGAATTGTATTGCTGCAAGTCTTTACAAAACAGGTCATTTCCACATTGCCAATTTGCCATGAATGCCTGAAGGGCGGCGTTTAGACAAATGCATGTGCTGCTGGCGATTGCCATTCTCGCCAAACGACCATGCCGTTTGTGGGCATGTGTACTAGCATCGTCTCTTTTGCAACGTTACTATAAATCTGTAGACAGCGAGGTCTACACCCAAGAGGAACAATTAATTTTCGAATGCATCTCGGTGGCTATGGCATTCCAATGCTGTACAAAAGGTCACGGTTTCGACTCCTCCTGGCAATGGCATGTTGCATGCATGTTAAAGAATCCCAGGTTGTCAGTAATCCAGAGCCTTTCATTAGGGCATCTCTCATAGCCCCACAAATCAATAAAGGCCTACAAAAGCCTGCAGACACATATTTTAATCGTAGACCTTTGCCTTTCAAGCTTTTGATCCTTTTGGGCTTTTGATCCCCTTTTTTTCCCTTTAAGAGTGGACTGCAATGTTCACCAACATTGATACTAATAGTGACTATACTATTGTGTTACCAGAGAGTACAAGTTTATAGCACTGCCAGCACCAGCCAGTTCATAAGAAACAACACCAAACACCAAGGTTATCAAAAAACAGTTTAATCTCCCTCAAGAAAAAAAAAGGGGGTGGGGTGGGGGGGTTGGGGGCAGGCTGGCCAGGCCAGCCCTCCCCCAGCTTTGCTATTGCAACATTCTGCTTTTGTAATGGCCTTGCATACCCAGGGCTTGGCGAAACAGGGGCCCCAGTTCCATATTCCACGCACTACTGCATCACCTAAACAGTCTATGTAGGCAAGCGGCTTTAAAACCCACGCTGCAAAGTACGCTAATAGTCATGGTCTACCCCTGACCACCTAAGAGCCGCAAACAACCGCACTGCTTTACAAAAAATGAAGCAACTCTGTTTCCCTTGCATGCAAAGCGTCAACAGTCTACAACCAGAAACCAACATGGTTGGAATGGTATAGAAGGCCAAAGCTTGACAAGCACTGTTGAGAAAAAAGTTTTGGCCTGGCATATTGTTATCCCCCCCCTCCCCAACCCTTAGAACATTCTCAGAGGTCCCATCTCTCAACACGTTCTCTCTCTCTCTCAAAAATGATAAACAACAAAACAGTTGCAGCCAAGTTTTGATTGCAGCAGTTTCGCTCACTCGAATGCATACAGGAATGCACCGTGATGCATAGTAACTCCAAAGCCTTGGCTCCTTCCATTTTGTTTATACACTGTGTACAAAACTATTCATTTGCTAAAGTTAGAAAAAAAAAAGAACAGATGAATCTATAATATAGACAAGACTGCAACGCTCACTCCCCCATTTCCATTTGCAGGTGTGTGTGTGTATGTAGAGCAGGCAAGTTCTTTTTTACTCTTTTTTCGAATTTTTGTCCCAGCATTTGCATCTTTCACATACACACACACCGCTTTTATGAACTTGCACAAACCCCTGTCCAATGTTAGCGCCAGCCATGGCATCAGTGCGCTGGCCAATGTGTTACACGTGACAGTTACACACGTATAAAATTAGTGCTAGAAGCTACACACAATCAAACTGGTAGAATGAACAAATAAAGAGACAGGTAGGGGTAAGGGGGGGGAGGGGAGGGCAAAAACTAATCCAGTGAAAGCAGTCATCGTGTGCAGAAAAAAAAAAAAATGGGCACAATTCAGAGGCACATAAGCTTCCCCCAACAGTGCTAAGGGTTGCGTGGCCTCGCTCCAAAGTGTCCCATCACACCTTTTCTTCATTCCCTCGTTAAGTACACACAGACACATGTCTCCACGTGTGTGTCAGTCATTTCTTGGCAGAGAGTGAGTGCGACAGCGGGAGATGTGTGCGGAGAGAGCGAAAAGTCCCACACAAGAAGTTGTTCTCCAATGATTCTCGACAACGAAGCGTCACGCCTTTGGTCCTTCCGGCGGCGAGTTGAGGACGAAACAGCTCCACAGTATGTGCAACGGCATTAAGAAAAAAAAACTGCAAATCATTTGGCAAAGAACCAAACGCGAAGAACACACACGCACATCCGATGCAGGAAACGACGAAAACTGTGTGCCGCGCCGACACGCACTCACAACACCGCAGCACAGAAGGGGCGTGGGGGCTGGGGGGGTAAGCACACCGGCAGCGTGGCGCACGTCTCTATGGCCACCCTTGCGTTTTTCACCTGCACCCCCTTCCCCTCGTTAGTTTTTTTTCTCGGCTCAGCAGCAAGTCCCTCTTCCTGTGGAAGAGCGCGAGCGGGAGAGAAGTCTGCACTGCACAAATCGTTTTCCTGCCATTCGCACGCACAGAGACGACGTTGAAGAGAGCGAGAAAGTAACAGGAAGGACACTTGCTCCTCGGCCGCCATGCAAGCAAGTGCACTGACGGGGAGTTGTACATAACCAGACAAATGAAAAAAAAAAAAAATGTATTTCACATCATGCACACCGCATCACCCACTTAAGAAAACACAACGAAGGCGCGGACGACAAGACGGAGACCTTGTGGAGGGGAGCGGGTAGGGTCTCGTTGCAGAGATGACACGATGATCTTGTTCTCAAAGGCCTTGTTACATTTTTTTTCAGTTGCATGTGCAGAGCCAGAACATGTGGCTCTCTCGCTCCTGCGAAGGTGTGTCTCGACGGGCATAGGGACGGAAAGGGGATGGGAGGTTGGCTTCGCTTTTTTTTGCTTCCTGAGTGCCGGTGACTGCCACAGTTCTACAAACTAGCCTAGGGGAAGCTTTTCAACTGTCACATGGGTAGGACAAGAAAACTACGCTAACGACAGGTGCTGAATGCCCTGCCAGAGTTAACCTGAAGGCGAGCAAGCTACAAGCTACCTTTAAGGACGACGCAGAACAACAGCTACAAGAGCTTATTTGCACGACTGGCGTGGTCCTGCAGTTGATGCGCGGATCACCTGCTTTTTTATTCACTTGTGTTCTGGCTTGCTAGAATTCCTGTCAAATGCAGGGGGAAAAAAGAAACCTAGGTTTCTTTTTTTCACAGGAAAAGCCTAGGGTGTTGATGAAAAGGTGCGTCACACACGTTGGAATGGCTCTGAATTTTGTTGCTGGGGGGGACGGGGGACGAGCACTGCCGAAGTTGTGAGCTCATTAAGGGTAGCTTTCTGGTACGACGAGAGAACAAAAAATACTACAGTGCACAGTCTACCGGGTGATACGAGACTGGTATTTTCACACGAGAAATGTAACAAGGGAAAAAGAAAAAAAGGTGTGGACATGCTAAAACAAGGAACAACAGAAGTATAATAGCAGAGTGCGTGCGACAGCCGCCTATTGTTTGCCACAAGAGGTACACAACATCACTGCATGCAGGGGGGGAGGGGGCCTTTCTGTAGCACAGTACGTCTCTAAAGCGGCCAGTGTCTTTAAAAAAAAAATGGCGCACCATCGCTCTGCCTCATCACCTCCTCATCCAGCTTCTCTCTTCTTGGGTGCTTTTTGATTTTTTACGACGTGGCAGTCGCAACAGCAGCTGGATGTGTGCGTGCGAGGATGAAGTTGGGAGAGGTGGGGGAATGCAGCCAATGGAGTATGGGGTGGGCAAAGGTAATAAGGTAAGGGGCAAACGCTGTGTGTGTGCGGCAGGCTTTCGCACGTATCACTCGTGCTTCTTGTCATGCTCTTCGTTCTCCCAGTCGTGCAGACCATTGATGTGGCAGTAGCCGTCCAGGAAGCCACCGTTCTTTTGCCGGCCATTGGCCGTGTGCTTGACGAAGCCGTTGGTTCCGTTCTTGGCAGTGGCCTCTCCGTTGAGCTTTCCATTGACCTTGCCGTTGGAGTCTGCGGTGACGGGTGCTGCACCGTTGGTGCGACCGTTGGCAACGGCCTTTGAGCGGCCCCTGCCGGTGGCAGCGCTCTTGAGCCTCTTGGCAAAGTAGGTGTTCTTGTAGAAGTCCCAGAAGAGGAACCAGAACATGATGGCGTGGAAGCCAATCCACCACATGAAGCCGCGAGGGTAGTTGCAGTCAGGCCGGAACAGGAGTTGGAATGAGTGCACGAAGATGGCAATGAACTGCACCTGTAGGTAAGAAGGCGGGACACAAAAAAGGAGTGAGGCATTGGGCTAGGTTGAACACTGAAGTATGCATGCAGGAATCAAAGCATTATGTATCATCATCAAGGGCAGTTGTTTCTGTTAGTATTTTCAATAAGCTCTGGAACATGCTATGTCATAGTGGGATGGAACCAAATGCCAGATTGCTCACTTTGATTAAAGAGTATACATACATTTAACACAGGTTGTCTACAATGGCACCGAGATTGTTTCCCTTTAAAATGGCCCCATTGGGAATGCTGCTATTTCTTTAGTTAAAATTTGGGACATTACCCAAGTGTGCGCAAGGCAAGAAGTGGTGAAATGTCACACTGCTTTTCAGCATCAATGGAAGAGAAGCAAGACAGAGAGACCAGAGGGTGCCAAACACTTCTTGGCACAAACAGTATGGTTTCTTTTACTGCAGGTAGGCACGGCAGAGGGCATACCATCTGAATGGTTGTCATATGCTGCTTCCACCAAAGGTACTTGGACATGTGGGGACCCACTGCTGCCAATCCATAGTAGAAGTACATCAGGATGTGCACAAAGCTGTTTACAAAGGCAAAGAAAGTGCTGTGGCCACCTGTGTGAAGAAAAAAAGAGAATGGTTCGTGAACAAAACAATCAAGGCTGATGACATTAGCACCAAAATGAAGCTCAAATACGAGAACTGCGGTGACTAGTTTCTTGCATGTGCCTTTTGTTTTTAAACCACTTCCATGCCATGCTATTATACTGAATTCTGACCAATAATGTTTCCTGCCAAATACCTAATGAAAAGCAATGCAGAAAGTATTTTAAGCATTATTTTATGCACTATTTCCACAGCGCTGTACAAAAATTTTTTTTTCATGAAATTTATTGTCAGCAAGAAAATTAATATTGTAAAAAGATCACCGACGAGCCTAGTTCCCACTCGGCCATTTTTACCAGAAGTGTGTGCAAGAACCTCGGTCGTCCAAGGCATGGAAAAGGGTAGATAAAAACTTCAGATATACTTCATAAGCACATGGGCGATAGAACCATCAACACAGTCGCCTGACAACTGACAATCCGTAGTGCACGGATGTGTTGTCACATGCTATTTGTTAAGTTTCACACTTTGTTTTTCCGTTGGAAAAAAAACGACTACACATGACCTAGGTCGCTTCAAACGCTGTTATTAGTAATTTCTGAACATGCTCCTCAACTTTTGCAATGATGTCTTAATGATTAGGTTAAGCTCATTAAAAGCTAGCGAATTGGAAGAGAACTCAATTCATTAACATTATTGCAGAATGAAAAAAAAAATGACAGCTTGCACTAGTGGTGCAAGGCTGGAGAGTAAGCAGTGGAGCTGGTGATCGACCTAGCATATTCCAGGTTTTACTAGGCTTGGCTAACTTTTGCTAGGAAATGCTAAGTGTGCTGCTAGGCACGGTATTCCGAATCGGCTTGCCGCCAATGCAGATTCTCGCTTGGCTGCGCGACGCACTTCAAGATGAGCAGCAGCTTTTTAGGGTGTCCGGATCATCTTTGGTCGTCCCATGCCAAGGCTACATGTACTCGCCACAGAGTCAACGAGAGTTCTGCCACCATTGCGGCGGCGGCTCCGAACTTTATCTGCCGGTGACGTCACAACCAAGCTGCGCCTCCAGACTTGCTGGGGCGTGGCTGGTCCAAACCTGCAGTCACGGACACCATGTGCGTTCGGCGCTGGCAGCAGCTCTGCGCGTTGCCTTGTTGGTGCTGCTACAATTTCTCTCTTTCTCGCTCTCATTTTCTATTTCTCTCTCCCAAGCATAGCGCACGCCGCGCGCTTGCTCTCCTTCCCTCTTTTTTAACGTCCCATGTCAAGGCAACATGTGCACGGCATGGAGAGGAGGCGAAGTGCAAACAGTTTCGCGAGGTGGTTGCTAGGCATCGCGCGGTGACGTCATCGTCAGGCGCAGTTTTGTGTTCGCACTATGCAGCCTAACAAAAACCTTAAACAGCTCGGCTGTTAAAAACACTGATGACTAGCATGAACAATGCCCATCAACATAGTGCGATCAGCATAGAACCCTTCATTATTTTAAAATTCTTGGTGACATTCAATTGGGAGAGTTGGTATATGAAAGGTACGAGTTGTTTTTACTCTTTCTGACTGCATCTTTTTCGCTGGCTCTAGCTTATAATGCAACACTCCCATACAGCTTGTGCCATGTCTCATGATGTGCCAATGATCGAGATCTAACCATTGTCAGTATTCTTTAGCAATCACTATAGCGGATATGATCACTTTTGGGAGATTGTGTGAATTGGCACTGGACACTTGCGTGTAAATGGGCGACAGCACTCCTGGCACTGTGTGCAGGTAGTATACTTGGTACAGCACGAAGAACGCTGTCAATCATAGACGCTGACACATCTGGTGCCAAATCATGCGAGATTTCGCAACAGCAAGGGTATCCCCAAATGTGGACGCTCGAGAATACTGCCCCTCGGCATGCACTAAAGTGTACAACTCGCGAGCTGCTTAAGATAGACGCAGTCTAAAACTGGAGTCTGTTTTCTGCTCATGCTCGTGCCTTTGCCAATAGTGCGGTGCTTATCAGCGAACTGTGACAACTGTACTGGCTGTCAAGCACTTGTATGTTCTGGCACTCACCAGTACAATGCCATGTACGTTAATGTTACACCAAATTACATGACACATACTTGTATCTTCCATACAATCATAAATGCTTCTGCGGGCTTGTATATGTATCGTAGAGAAATTTTGAATCGATCACAATTGCAGCCAGTGTGCAACGCCCTATTTTCGGTCGCACATGCGAGTAGTGAGAAAAATATCTGTAGTCTTCACAGTGTTGCTTGCCATGCATGAAACGGAGGATAAGTTCAGAGTGGGTGCTGCGCATTGAGAAGTTGAACAGCATGCTCACCTGGTGTGAATTTGACACCCCACCACACGCTCATGGGCATCATTCCATGGTGGATGACGTGCAGTGTTGAGATGTGGGTGAACTTCTTTCGTAGCACAAAGAATATCTGCACAGCACAAGCAAACAATTATACATTGCAAGGCTTCCCAGGGCAGAACACCTTCCCAAAATTTCTTTATCATCTGGCAATGCACGGCCATTTTCAAAAGGTTTATGCAAGCCACAAGATCTCTTATAAAACAAAATTGTGGATAACTTCAATTTTATTTGTAGCCTGGCTGCACACAGTTGAATGCAGGGACGCAACATGGTGGATTTTCATGTTAACACTTTAATTTTTGCTAATAGAGTACAGATCACATAACAATCCCCGCTTCCCCTGTCCCTTTGTGTCCCTTTTTATACTGCTCGTTTTCTCAGCAGTTTACTTAAGATGGGCAGTCATGATTTATTCAGTGTTTTGTAAAGTTTTGTTAGACATGTTTGCATGGGGACAGCAGTTAGCACTGATAAACAGCACGAAAGAGCACAAGACCATTAGGTAGTTTTGCATGTCGCGTCTGCAGAGTGGTTTAAAAGGACAGAAATCTGATTTTGAATTGCACAGGCATTCAACACCCCCCCTGTCTCCACATAAATTCTCCAAGTAAACTGTTGCACAGAAATTTTTAGCTGCAATGTGTTACGATTTTGTGAATGCCTGGGAAAACGTCGCCAATTTAACCTAGTGAAATCTTATCTTGAACAGCCTGATTTATGAAAAAAATGTACTCACTGTGTCAACGAACTCGACAAATTTTGAAATGTAGTACCACCAGGAAAGATGAGTCATCTGAAATATGAAGAAAAGAAACCCTCAATGAAATCGCACTTCAGATTCTAGAGCCACCTAACTCCACAGCATCACGTGAGCTACAATCTTAGTTGCACGGACTTCTCAGAACAAGTGCTTAAACAACACTGAAGATACACGAAGCCTTAGGAGTGGTTTACATATGCAATTTTATTCAACTGCAACACAATATTTTTGCAGTCACATTGAAGTGTCACAGGCTTACGGTACATGTGCTTACAAAAATAAATGTCCTTTTACTAGACCAGAAAGAGCAGGCAGAGATGCAAGATTGAGATGAGCATATGTACACAGAATCGCCTTTTCTCTTTTTTTCACTAAAATGAATGCCATTACTGTGCTAAAGAAGAATCTGGTACAGAGCCTCACTCCCATTACCCCGCCTGCATAAGCTAACATAAATCAAACAAAAGCTTCTGCAGAAAGAGATCAAGAAAAAAAAAAAACTATTGCTAATGAAGAGTTCTTCAAATCGACATAAAATGAGAACGTTCTCAGTGACGAAAATTTCCAGCAGAACCCACCTCACAATGGATGTCGACAGTAATGCAATGACAGTATTAAAGCAATACAGTGACACAATGTATTGCCACTGCAGACGCACAAAGTGGCAATCTTGCTGCCAACCTCAATGCCAAATGATATGACGGCATATCTTGTTGCCATCACCGCACCCTAGCTGAAACTTCAAAGTATCCCTAGTATCCTGGCTGCGTTGTTGCTTTAACACATTTACCACCCTTGCGTCATCTTAGTACATCCCTTTTAGGGGATTGGCAAAAAATGGCCACATACGAATATCACATATGCAGTGCAGAAGTTCGGTACGGTAGGGTGGGGCATGGCCACAACGTTCCGCCTTCTATATGTTACCATGGCACGCAGTTCGAATTTCATTGTGGATGTTAACATAGTGCCACGACATCAGATTTTGGTGCCTATGACGCGCTAAACGTAAGCCAAACGCGTTTGTCCTCAGCAAGCCGCAGTGCACTTAGCCAGTGGACTTGTGCTGGCACCCCTCGGCGGCTGCGGTACTATATCCGCTACGTATCGACCGCAGCTACCAAAAGCAGCCGCGTATGGGAATCCACTTTATTACGAAATAAAGCATCCGGAAGAGTGCGAGGAACATAGCTTCTGTTGAAAAGAGAGCGTTTGAGAAAAAGGCGACTTCGCGCTCCGCTTGAGAGCTCCACGCACTGCTTATGACAGCAAAACTTGGCCGAGATGTTCACAGTAGCGTATGCTACCTGCGGACTATGTTATTTCACCAAGCCCGAGGGGTGGTTCAGGGCCCTTTAAAGTATCATCATCATCAGCCTATATTTATGTCCCCTGCAGGATGAAGGCCTCTCCCTGCGATCTCCAATTACCCCTGTCTTGCGCCAGCCGATTCCAACTTGCGCCTGCGAATTTCCTAACTTCATCACCCCACCTAGTTTTCTGCCCTCCTCGACTGCGCTTTCCTTTTCTTGTTATCTATTCTGTAACCCTAATGGTTCACCGGTTATCCATCCTACGTATTACATGGCCTGCCCAGCTCCATTTTTTCCGTTTAATGTCAACTAGAATATCGGCTATCCCCGTTTTCTCTCTGATCCACACCGCTCTCTTCCAGTCTCATAACATTAGACCTAACATTTTTCGTTCCATTGCTCTTTGTGCGGTCCTTAACTTGTTCTCGAGCTTTTTTAACCTCCTAGTTCCTGCCCCATATGTTAGTACCGGTAGAATGCAATGATTGTACACTTTTCTCTTTAACGACAGTGGTAAGCTCCCAGTTAAGATTTGGTAATGCCTGCCGTATGCACTCCTTTAAAACATAAAAGCAGCAAAAGTATGCACATTTCTCACAGTAATGAAAGTGGGCAAAGTTCCCAAGGAATTCTAATCACATTAAAATTTCAAACTTTTGTAAAGGTTTATGACTTAAGGCTTATGTTACAGGCTGGCTGTTTGCCATTCATCGATTCCTTTCTATCGTAGCCAATAGCATTTGAATGAAAAACGAGCAAGGAGCTCCGAATTTACCAGGTAGTCGTGTGCATATATATCAGATATAGGCAAGTGCGCTAAAGCATGACCTTAGAGGCCATTTCATGGGAAGCAGAAGGCCGAAACAGTTCACTCTGCTTAAATTGCAATTATTAAAGTTTCATACAAGAAAGCAAGTAATGCCAGCACAGTTCCTTAGAGGTTCATGCAAGCACAATAGAACACGACAGTTTAATAGACCTTCATAGGCAAGTTGGTGGGGTTTACTAAACATTCTTTTTTGGGCGCCAGATGTAACATACGAAACAAAGGACGTGTGTGTGTCCTTCCTTTTGTATGTCTCATCTGGCGCCCAAAAACAATGTTTAGTAAACATTGCAGCCCGTTGCATGTGTCTTACAATGAATCACCTGCATGTGGTGGTAATTCGGTCCACTCAACTCTAGTGGATGAACATATGAGGCCCTCAGAGGGAAGTTTTGGCCCGTGGGCTTTCATAGGCAAACTAAAAAACCTTGCTTGATTCCCTACATACAGCACAGCAGACACAATGCTACAACTATGTTATAGCTATAACTACTCTACTTATACAATAAGCATTGGATTCACTTATCGCAAGACTGTCAGCCTTAAACAAACATCAGAATTAATCACTATTACACATTGTTGCCTGGAAAAGAAAACAATAAAGCTGTCATGCAGAAGTCTCAGCGCTCACCAATATTGCTTCCCTACTCTCGGTGTAGTCAACGGGCTGGCACTTCCAGTTGTAGTGGCCAAACCAGCCGTAAATGCCCAACTGCAAAGAATGACCAAAACAGGCATGTCACAAAAGCTGGCATCACAAACATCACTGTCCCTTATTGCAAGTCCACGGCAAAACAGTCCCAGTAATTAGACGCTCATGCACAAACTTGAACACAGCCTTAGTTCATCACCACCAGCAGCTCCCTAAATACACTGCAGGATGATAGATTCTCCCAATTATCTCCAATTAACATTGTCCAGCATCAACTAAACCCACCCCAGACATATTTATCTTCCATCCTTAACTAGGTGTGTTCAGATAAGTACAGTCAGAGGGAGGGGTCCGACAATTTTTTTCATTTCAGATAAAGTTTTACATGGTATCCCTCCACGCATTGGAACCGGCCTTATTTTTTCTGTGCACGCCTTTGCTTTAGCATGAAAAAAAAAAAAACAAGATAAGAGAATAGGTGGAAAATGCGGCTCACACAACTGCACATGTTCGGGCTTACACAACTTTTGCACAACTTTACACAACTTTGTAAAACAATTGTTTCTGCAAGCCCACAGCATGAACAAAAAGGGAAAACGAGGCTTTTGAACAAAAGTCTAAAAAAAGGGTGCCCTTTGACAATTTTTATGTGTCTTTTTATCGCAAGTTTCTTTTTAAATTGTTTCTGTACATACTTCGCTACATGCCAAATGAGCAGCAATGAGTACTCCCTCCTACATACCATTATTGTTTATTCTGCTGCAAAAAGTTGAAAAATCGCAAGATGTCAGAAATTTGACAGTGTGTGTGCGAATTAAATATATTACAGAGGCACTATTTACGGCACTTTTTGCAATTATTATCAAAAGTCCTGCGCAAGTCCTGGGGTTGACTATATGATAACCTATACATTCAGCAGCAAATGTGTAACAATTTCAGGAATCTTATGTATACATTAAAAACAAAAGCACAATGTGTACTCATTTCTGTGAGCCATATTGGCGTCTTGCCAAGGAAAATTCTCAGCAGAAGTGCTATTACTAACACTTGGTGCAGCTTGCTTTTTATGAAAGTGTGCTTGATTGCAATTGTTATGTGCAACCACTTAATTATGTACTGGCAAGAAAGGTTTCATTGGGGATAATCTTGACAGCAAATTTTGCCTACATTCCCACAAGAAAAGTTGCATGGCGCACTGACATTTATGATGGATTATGGCTGAGCGCATCGTAACAAAATGTCACCATCGCCGTAGCTCTTGGCTATGTACGGTCATCACAGTAATATGATATTGCTATGTTGACTATGAATATCACTTGTCTCTTCTCTATAACTTGAAAAATAATGAAAATAGTTTCATTTTGTACATTGTAGATACCAAAACATGTTAAGTTTTCTGTGCTTGGGTTCGTGCTTATCACACACACACAAAAAAAAATGGCTGAACCGAATATTACTAAACTGATTAGTGTTGTGTACCTGTTGGACCCCCTTAACATCTTTGTTCCAACACTGTATAGGTGAGATAGAGCGTAAGGAACCGTGTAGGCAAACATATCGCTCATATAATGCAGCAATTTCCTTCCCTTCACTATATTCCTTTCTCATCTACTGATCAGGAACTGGCTGATCCTGGTAACGTAGGCGAATTGCTGCTCGGACCACTGACGAAAAAAAGGAAGAGCTGGAGTAGAACCACTACATAAATCTGGCCCAGAGTGGTCACAGAGGAGAAACGGGTGAGGTAGGTAGCATTCTTGATTGTCTCACATCTCACCCTCCCGACTCTGCCCTGTCCAGAACGCCAGACACACAGCTGTCAAAAAATTTTATCACCCGCAATTACTGTCGGTCATGTCCTTACTTAACTTAATGTGTCGTGACAAAAAGCGTAGCAGTGCCAACACAAATCCCCACCTGTGATGCTTACGTCTACTAGTTCACTTTCTAACTACCCCACAGAGTCAAAAGATTTGCTGTTGACTTTGTGGCATTGTTCGCACATCAGCAACCAACAAAAGTCTTGCAGGCTTTTCACGACACTGTTTCAAGGCGGTCTGACAGGAATTGCACAACGGTTGGCCCACTGACCAGAAGGAATATGGCGAGGCTGATGGCAACCATGAAGAAGTTGTACCCGACCATGACCCAACGCAACTGCATCGGCTCCCGGTTCTTCATCAGGGATGGGCCCAGCACCTTGACAAAGTAGGCGTACGACAGGCAGATCGTCAGTGTCGGCCATGGGCTCTGCATGAAGAGCCATTCCTGCACCCTTGAGTCTGAAACGAGAAGATAGAATAGATAGATGAGAAGAGGCCAACAACTATGGTGCACTAACATCTATGCAAAACCTCGGCGGAATGCATTTACTAACGTTACTTCTGAGTGCGAAAGTATTGAGAATGGCTACACTGTAATAACTGTGCAGTCAAGGACACAAGAAGCAGTCATGTAGGTATTGTGTTCAGGTGTGCTATCTGGTTTTAATTTTTTCATATATTAGCAAGCGCAGTTACAATGTTGTGCCAACGAATCTCGTTCTTCACTTTTCTGATGCCTACATTGTCTTAATCTATATGGCTGGGCAGAAATACTACAGCATGCTCAAGTCTTCGAGATACTAGTACCAAGTGAAATGAAGAAAGCTAGATAAAAATCAAGGCTTCTAGACTACTTATTGATAATGTTAACCGAGGTGCCTGCCCCTGATGCAAAATTAACATAAGGAGGCACACATCAGTTCTGCATTTCATGATGTCCTTTTATAGCAAATTTTCACATTCCTAGGTATAGCTTACTGTAACTGCAACATGAACGGACGGCTCGCCCTATAGCGTAACCCTTTACTTTCCACACTGCCACGTGACCGCACCCTCCAACTTTTTCACACGTTTGCACATTCTGAAGCAATGCTTGCACGAGACATGACGTGACACTGGGGAAATGTTTGCCGAGCTAGGCAACAATTTTCCTCAAATGAGAACAGACGATGGTGGCGTGAGCAAAGGCTGCCCATGTTTGCATTGTGTGTTTGCCAACTGCGCAAACACACAATGGCAGAACTGTTCCAACTACTATCACAGAGCTGTAAGCCAGCACAACCAGCACTAGGTTACTCAGTAGTTCCACAAGGAAAATAGCCATCAACGAGAATTATTGCCCCCTGGTTAGTAATGGTAGTTACAGGGCTTAGCTATACGACTCTTCTAAGCTGACCTTTGGCTGCTTTCACAGGAACGTTATTTCTTCACTGACTGGCGACAAATGACACTGGTCTGTTTTTCATGAGCATGACACGGCTTTAACTGGCCACAGGATGACTGTAGATACACCGGCAGCTTATTGAAGTGTGTCATAGATTGTGCTGTGTTACGTGTTTTGTTTAATGTGCAAGCAACATTATCATGCTCATATATAGTGCTGCGCTGCATGTTCTGTTGTATGTATAAGCAACTCCGATGTAGAGACTACAACTCCAGTGAAGCACACGGCGACGCACAGGAAAATCAACCGCTCAGCTATTTTGTCAAACACGACTGCTTCCTTGCCAGAGGTGTTCCTGCTAAAGAGCTTTCGTGATCACTTATTGGCAGCCTAAATTTTCCACACATGTAAACACAATGTTCCGTCACGGAAACTACCAGTCTGCAGTTCCAATATATCTCGGCCTCCTGGACGACCTATGAAGTACTGCCAAACAGTTGAGACGATCAAAAAGATAACACGAAGAAAGTTTCCAGGCAAAGCAGATAAGTCTAAGGATGGCCGCAGGCCAATGATCATCTGTCTAGGAGCAAAGAGACATAATGGCGCCGGCTACAACAATGGGCTCGCCCCCGATAGCGTAACCCTTTTCTTTCCACGCTGCCACGTGACCGCGCCGTAGTTCTGGGCAGTTTCACACCACGCGCAGTGTGACGCTCGGATCAGCAGACCACCCACGCGTGTCAGCTGCTGGAGCAGCCGTCGAGATACCGGCGCGTCTTTCACAAACGCACCGCGTATTACCTTATCCCGATCGAGGTTGCAGTAAGGAGAAGCGACACAAGTGCCGGGGCGGCCTAAGCACTTATGCTGCTGCGCTGAGGCGGATCCTGTTACTTTGATAACGAGGCCGCGAGTGCGGCAAAAGGCGCGACCTTCGTCAAGTGCGCGACGCCTCTACGAATCCGCTCTCTTGCTCTCATCATGTGTCCGTTATAGTTGCGCGGCTGCTTTCCTTTTTCTGATTCGAGGGGGGGGGGGGGGGGGGGGGGCTGGCCGAAGGTCAAGATCGAGGCTATGTGGAACGGAGGAGGTCGATCCACTCGCAGTGCCTTATCCGCTCGGGAGCCTTACGCCCTCGTCTGCGCGCATGCAGTGACGCCTTCTTTCTGGGGTTTTACGTGCCAAAACCAGTTCTGATTACAAGGCACGCCGTAGTGGAGGGCTCCGGATTAACTCTGACCACCTGGGGGTTCTTTAACGCGCACTACAACGGGCGTTTTTGCATTTCGCCACCACCGAAATGCGGCCGCCGCGGCCGGGATTCGATCCCGCGACCTCGTGATCAGCAGCGCAACGCCTCAGCTAACTGAGCCACCGCGGCGGGTCGCAGTGACGCCCTCGTATCGCGAGAGATACGAGGGCGAGTGATGCGAGGTACGTGTCAGGTGCTGTATATGTAAGCAATATTTGGGTTGACCAAGTGGTGCCAGTGGTTCATGAGGAATTGGTAAAATTTCTAGAGATGTTTTAAACTTGACAAAAAGCTAAATGCTTCCCTTCATCGATCACACCAAAGTACAAAGATCCTTTTACTTGAAAACTAAGATTGTAATTGTGGCATTATCAACTATTTTGTTTCACGAGATTAATCATCTAGCGTCTTCCAATTGGGTCCAGTTGGTACCAGTTGGCTTACCAAGATCCAGTGATGTCCAACTGGACCCATGGTGCCCAATTTGAACCAACTGGACTCGAGGCGGCTTCGCCACCCGTGTGTCGTTTTTGCCTACTTCCCTGGCGTACCAAGCCTTTCTCTGGCGGTAACAGTGACTTTGTTGGTATTGCAGAAGTTCAATAAAGCTGTTCTCTTTAATGTCCCTTTAACATGACGGCACACCAATGTACCCAGCAGTTCATGACAAGATACTGACTACCCATTTTTAGTCGCGCATTATGGACTGCCGACGAGACGATGCGTCGTACATTTTCTAGTCAATACTTACGGGATTAGCGAGTAATGAAATATCGTTTTATTGCAGAATCGTTCACGTCTCGTTTTCGATTTTCTTTTTTATAAGGACACCTGCCTGCCCAGTTCAAAGCACGTGGGCAAGTTTGTCTTCGGCTGCAAGCATTAAAGGAAAAACGAGTATTTTGCCATCTCTTGCGGTACAGCACGTCAACATGATATTGCCTTCAAAAGCGATCGCGGTGTAGCAATGCTCAGCGCGCTCAAATGAAATGGAGCCACACTTAGAATGCAAGTGTTTCAGTTTACAAGCAGCTCAATGCCCGAGGTTTTCCCCTGTGACAACTGCACAGAACTGGCAAAAAAGTCGCGTACAGGAATGCCGTACACGCGGACTAAATATAGATAGTTTTTCTTCTTTCTGGGGTTTTACGTGCCAAAACCAGTTCCGATTATGAGGCACGCCGTAGTGGAGGGCTCCGGATTAATTTTGACCACCTGGGGTTCTTTAACGTGCAGCATACGGGCGTCTTTGCATTGACGTCATCGGCATACTGGGGTCGAGAAGAGCACGTCGAGAAGCTGCGTAAACAAGAAACCTGACAGCACGACAGGACGCGTCTTGGGCCGAGCGACAAATCGGTAACAGTGAAAATCCGTTAAAAAATCGCCACCGTCAAAAAGCAAAACTATGTACGTATAATAATACGGTGCACTGATGCCATCGTGGCTAGTGAGAAGCCGCATCCGTGAGGTCATACGAAAACTATACAGCAAAACGTTTCGCACATTTCAGGGTGCCAAATTTGTAGGAGAATGATAATCGTCAACCTTGCGCGCATCTCCTTTCTACAACAAGGAAAATTCGGACTAGTTGGTCTTGCATAATAGGTATAAATCACAGCGCATTGGACAAGGGACGACCGTAGAAACAAGACACACAGCGCTCTCCCTTACACTAATCGTCACATAAGTCTTATTGCTGAATTACATTACATTCAATAGATTCTGCGAAACACAACGAACTATCTATTGAATGCAATAAAATTCAACAGAATATCATTTGAGTACAGTAAAAGTCAACAGCAAGACAACATACTTCCTATAACGACTTTTGTAAGGGGGCTAGGGCTCTGCGTGTCTTCTTTCCACGGTCATGTATGCCTTGTCTAATGAGATACGATTCACCTTTCTGCAACACTGTGCGGCCCGCTACTGTCCTAGGAGGGCCGTGGGTCGCTTAGACGCGCATGACATTCCCGATACAGCATCGGGTGCGCGCAACATGAGAAATAAAATACACTGCATCAATAACGAATACATGTGTGCGTATATGACCCGACCTGCCAATGTACTTCGATGTTACTTGTCTATAATGCAGGTGAAAAGAACGACCTTTCGTGATATTTCTCGCAGCGTAGACGTACACCGAAAGAAGTGGACGGGTCAAGCAGCTATAGCAGCTCTATAGTGACGACACCTTTTGACGCGGCGTTCAATTACAATGTGTCATAAGCATTCCTGCATGGCACGACTGTTATTATAAATTACGGCGTTGAGAGCAACACTATAAACCAGTTGATATACTGACAGGGTTCCGTTGATTACTGGAAGAGAAAAATCAACGCCAAACTTCAATTTCTTGAATTCTGCGCCGGTACGTCAGTGTGAAGTAGTGAATTTCTTTTTTTTAATTTTTAGTGTTCTGTTAAACGCGCATCTTGCCTTCCGCCCCCACTGGAGGAATCGAATTAACCCTCGTCCGTGACGATTACGTCGCGACACGTTTATATAGGCCGCTTAGTGGAACACCAGTCGCCAATTGGAATAAAAATACCAAGCACTTTCGGCGGACACGGTATATATACACGACCACGTTAACCTGACTCACTTTTTTTGTTGCGCCAGGGTGCTACTCTGAGCATTGACAAATTCCGCCATATTGTCAAATTATGTAATGGCGGCATTTCGAGCCAATCAGAGAGGCCGCAGCAGCCCTCTCAGCCAATCAGAGAGCACAAGATGGCGGAATTTGTCAATGTCCAGACAATGCCTCCTTTACTAGTAAGTAAAGTAAAGGAGGCATTGGTCCAGAACCACGGTGTCCAGAACGGCATCCTGGCACATGTAACACCCCCTTACGGACAAACTCGACTTCACTTCAAAGCACAGTGTAAGCATAGTTCTTACACCGTGCTTCAAAGCCGGTGTCGTTTTGCGTCGGTGTCACTCGTAGACTGCGACATGACAAGTGCAGCTCGCCTTTGAGCAAAAAACCCTTCGGGACGACAAATTGACGCTTTTTTTTTTTTCGTACACGTTTTATTACCACCGCGTTTGTTTAAACAACAAAAGAAAGAATCGTTTCGCGATTCACTTCAGCATCGGTAGCTGTCGCGTCTGCGTGCCTGTTTGACGTGCGGTTGTCATTCTTGCCGTGGGATGCTTTTAGGAGGAAAAACGGGGCACTGCGTGATGTTGCTATCCACACTAAGCTACTGCAATAAGCTTCAGAATGACTGACAGTTGGACTACTGTATTAAGTACCGTAGAATGTCGCTTAAAGTACAAACCTCAATACGAAAGGCAATCTTGGGAGCACGAAAAAAAGCCGCATACAATACGATTAAAAGAAGAGAAAAAAAAATTTCCCCTCTATTTACGCTGCCAAAACTTCACGATGTCCTACACCCACGTGACCACATCCTGCGTCATGAAACACACACACCTGAAAAACGAAACCGAAACTGCTTAATTATTTAGGGCATTCCTTATCTGTGGTTTGGAGAGGCTGAGGGCCTTCATCTAATGGAAAAGAAAAAAAGAAAAGGAAGGTACAGAACAAGATCTCCTTTACATGCAGGATTTCACGGTGCTTATTTGAACTCTCCTTGCAGCTGTTTTCAGCATTGAGTGTCAAAACATCCAAGGGGGCTTCTCTCCAAGGGGGGCATAGAGAAGCTCCGAAAGGCTGGACGACTTGTCACAGGCAGTGACCATGCCGTTTGTCGCAGCACCGCTCTATACACCGTCCCGTGGGGCCGCAAACTGGGTACCGAGGTTAGGGGAACTCGTTATTGGCTCATAGTTTGGGTCTAAATGACGCAATTCTCGCTAGTGGGCTGCAGTGCCTCAGGATATGTCTCGGGGTGCAGCCAATGTTTCGAAAAAGCAGGCGCGCAGACAGGGGAGTGGCCGGGTGTGCCACATGTGAACAACACATGCGCGGTTGCGAAGTTCATGTTTCTTACGTTTGCCCCGGGCTGGTAGACGCAAACACTCGTGACCAAATTGCAAAACGAAGCGAACGGAAAACAAGCGGGTAAGTGCGTTCGTTGTAGGACGAATTCGCTAAAGGCGCACCTGCGCTAGGCAAAGCTGCTGCTGCCACCGCCGCAAAATTTCGCGTTTTTTTTTTCTTTTTCTTTCTTTACAAGCACCTAGTAAATGCTTATTTTCGGCAAAGTGAAACAAACCACAGAAAGTTTTTCGCGATTGAACTCATTAATTGATCGAAACAAATTAACAGAAGTGGCATTTTGTATAGTTCTGACAAATTGCACACACACACGCACAAGAATGAACGAAGCAGGTCCTGTCCCGTTGCTTCTTTCATTCTAGTACCGTGTCCGTTTGCGCCGTCTCACTAATTAAGGAAAAAAAAAAATGAATTAAGCCGGCGGGCCATCGTCACGTGTGTGATAACCAGCGTTGTTTATTGGGTCCCCGTCCACGCCGCCGGAGCGATTTCTCCAAACATCGAAGAAAAGATCGCAAGCACGAAGAGGTTGGCAGCCCGCCCGCCGTGTGTCTGCGACACCGCGCGTGCGAAATCATTGCCAAAATCGCACCACACGAAACACGTGGTGGTTACTAAGCGCTAACCCTGGCGAGGTGACACAACGCAGAGGTTTTCGCGACAAAGCCAAAAAAGATACAAGCGGGGAAAAAAAATGAATTTAAAAATAAAAACTGAAAACCGCAGCCGCGGCAAAGCGGATGTTCACCTGCGCCGAGGCTCGAGCCCCCCCCCCCCCCCCCCCTCCCCCTCTCGCACAAAATGCCAGTTCCGCCGCACACGACGGCTGTCTCACATGAAACGACTTGCGTCACACGCAGCGGCCGGCTTCGCTCGCCGACAAGGTTAGCGGTGACTAACGAGCGCTGCCGCGAAAACAGGCCTACAGGCACGGATCTAGCCTCTTTCTTTACGGTGCGACGACAGTTGCATAAGGTTTGCGGAGCGAGCGTAATTTTTGATTTCCGACTACTAATATGGAGAGAGAGGGGGGGGCACTCAAAGTGGTACCAACGACTAACGTATATTCAAAGCTGCCGTTATCTCACGAGAGCGCAAAGAGAAACGATTCAACCGCCACACGCTATAGCAGAGCTCTTATCTTAAACCTGAACGACTAGGAACAACATCGAGGAGTGGGTCAGCAAATAGCCGCAAACAGGAGGCGGCTACGGTCAAGAGCTATAACAAGGGGGGCGTGAGAGTGTTCCCTTATCTGTTAAAAAAAAAAAAAAAAAAAAAAATGGCCAAAAGCCCAACGCGCGCGCCCTTCACTTTCTGAAAGCGCGGCACCTCTTTATATGTGCACGATCTTCTCCATTCATCAGGCTATCGCGATATATACGCGTATGTATGATCCGTGATACGAGAGCGTCTTGCGCAATGTGCGTGCTCTCGCGAGCGTGCAAAAAGTGGGCATGCGACGCCGACGCAAATTGTCGAGTCCGCACGGACTCACCGCCGCATTTGGATCCAATCCACCTGCTAACGCCGTCACAGCAGCTGCATATCGCTGAAGCGCTTACACCGGACGTCGCGACAAACATACCGCAGCATGTACTATTATAGCCCGTTCGTGGTGGAGGATTGGGACAGCAAATAACTACAGCTCTTCTGGAATGAATGGCGCTTTCGCGCGAAGCTACCTCGCGGGCCACTTCCGCGGGAAGGAAACGGCCGAAACCGAAGGACCCTCGATAGCGGACGCTAACGCCGTTGTCTTAAAACGACGTTAACGGTTTTGCAGGAATTTAAGGCGTATACACTATACCAGTGCTCAGGCTGCAGAGATCGACGAGCTAGCCCCACTACGAGGAAAGGCGGAACACGGCAAAGTATACACTCACACACGCATAATAAAAAATAAAAGATGAAACGAACGAGGAATATGTGCAGCATTCGAGGGCGTACTAAAGGAGGTCACGGATTCCTCTCGGGCCCGCTCGCAAACTAGAGGGAAAGGAGAACGAGTGGGAGATGGGGGAAAAAATAATAAAAGAAACAGAAAGACAAGGGTGCCATCCGCCCTCCGTAAGAGATCGACCGAGCTACTTAGGGTTAAGCGGGTAAGAGGATACGTCCACTTAACGCGAATTGAGACGGCACCACAACACTCGACCACACGACGCGACCAGGAGGAGGGCGGAGAGTTCGGCCTTTGGCGAACGAAGACGACGCCCGCAACTTACGTAACCTGGATGTGTATCGAAGCGAGCGGCCCGTCGCGGGGTTCGGCGAGGCACACACGAGAGCATCAGAAACCACGGTGCGCCTCTAAAGCGAAGCAAGGCCCGGGTATCGAAAAATAGCGGAGGAGCCCAAACTCGAAACCCTCCCACGTTTTTTCGGGGGATAAACAGACACGCCACGCACAGCGGGCATATATCTGCAGAGCCCTGCTGAGGGGCGGCTGCTCGCAGCGAGAGATGGGAGCTCAGCGCAACCTTCGGTGACCGCGGCGCGGATGACGCTCCCGGCAGCAGCAGCGGTAGCGGCGGCAGAATTTATTCCGAGCAGCGCGCAATCCTCCTCTTTAGCGCATCGCAAAGCTCGCAACAGTACGGGGTTAAATGTTAAGAGCTTGTTTGTATGGTGGCTGGTACGAGTACCGGCTGTATGCGTTCTTGTCGGAGTTAGCATCGGAACACACGTCGCGTACGTTTATTTATTTTGTTCTCCGCCTCGTCAAAATCGAACCAAAGCGACTCCAGTTTCGGGTACCCCCCGAGCCGCCAGGCCCTTTAAAAAAGCGCCCTGCAAGGACGTCGTTTTGCACGCGTCGAGATCAGCGGGCGTGGAGGGGGGAGGTGGGATGGGAGGAGGGAGGTGCTCGCTTGGCCGTAAGTTTCGCGGTCCGCACTTTTTCTTTTTTTGTTGTTGTCGTTTTGGTTCGTGTTTTGGTTTCCGTAGGCAGGGCCAGAGAAACCGGCATTAGGCCTAGGCGGCCGCGGTACACCGTGCCCGGGGACGCGCGCGAATGAATGGAAAAGGTCACGGAAACGGGCTTACCTCCGCTCTCCAAGGTTTTGTTGTAAAAATCCCGGATTTCGCTGAGCAGGTGGTACATTTTGGGGCGACACTGGATAGCCGACGCACAGTCCACAGTGTCAGAGGTGGATCTCGGGAGAGACCGGGTGCCACTTCACGAGTGTCGGGTCACGTGACCGAAGCGGCGCTGCCACCTGGGAACGGTTGGGAGAAACAGACGAGAGACCCGTTGCAGCAGACGACACACCTGAAACAGCGGCATGGAAGCGAGGCGCGGCCGGCAAAGGGAGAAGAGGGGCGGGCTCGCTACCGCCGTCGGCGCGCTTGTCTTTTATTTTTTTCTTATCTTGTCCGATTCTTTCTTTTCTTTTGTTTTGCTTTCTCTTCTTTCTCTTTTGCTTCCCTAACCGCGCAGACAGGCCGCCGCCTGCCGCGCTAAGCGCTCAAACACGCACGCACCTGGCTTTTGAGTTGGCGGCCACAACGGGGACGGTTGGGACACGAAAATCAATTCGGTGACGGCAACGGACGACAACGCGTTGTCGGCCAATATGAATCATCCTAATTCAGTTACAAATCGATCAAGAGAGACCGCTGCGTCGTGTTTGTGTGTGTGCTTGAGCACATGACACGGGGAAACAAAAGAGAACGACAGAAGCGCGGATTGTGTTTTCTTTCTTTTCTTTCTTTCTTTTTTTTTTTTTCGTGAGTGTGTTTGCATCGCTCTCCTTGCAGTATCTACGGTCATTACAGCTATTGCCTCGTAAAAAACAATAAACCAAATGGAAAATGGCACTTCGTAGATGAGGTTCATTTCGAGAAAAGCGACAGTACGGCAGCTAGTAAAGAACCTATTAACGGGAAGGGGAAGAGGAAATACTAGCATAACGAGGCGTGTAATGCGGTAGAGTACAATTAGGCGGGTAGTTCCGAGAAGAAAGAGATATCTTCCAACGCGTTAACGTTCCTGCCTGCGCAAGCACAACTTACTCCGCGATGACCTTTCCCTCTTTTTATGCGTTGACGGCCCCCGCAGGGGCACTTCCTTATCGTTCCTCTGTGCTGTAGGTGAAGACGTCTTTAGAAGACGATTGCGGGCTGTTGTCTGGTGCGCGGTTCGCAGGTGAACGCCGACGCGTTTATGCACATAGTTGTAGCATTTCGCGCGTGCTTGAGAACTGTGCAGACGTTAACAGTATGAGAGTGACATGCCGAGTTTTTTTTTTTTCTTTTTTTTTTAAGCAACGTTTACTCGTGATGCCTGGATTCGAACGTACCCGAGGTGTTGATATGTGACGAGTAACTTTCCAAGTTGAATATTCGGTCAAATCTGAATACCGTAATTCGTGTTAACCACTACGGCCGCATTTTTCGATGGGGTAGGGCCGCAGATTCGGTGAGATACAGAAAGTTGCATGCTAGCTATTACTAAGCGAACCGCCATCCGACTGAAATCGGCACAAGTTGTGCATAAATGAACTGTCTAACGTAAACACTGAACAGACAGTACTAGGCTGTGGCTTTGACACGAGCATAAAAAATGAATTAAATAGACACACACCAGGACCAATGCATCAGCACGCTCAATCAACAAAATTTCTGACATCAGGTGACAGAATCACACGCCTCCAACAACGAACCCACCAAAGTCACGTTTCCTTTTTTTTTTGGTTATTAATAGAAGATATTTAGGAATTATTGGGGCCTTTAAACGGCGCCGGTTGCACTTCTTTCACATAAAATGCCAGATACTGAAAATGCAAGAACAAGAAACTGGACAGAAAAAGAAAGGAAAGAAGCTTCCGGAATAACACAATCGCACAAGACGCTCAAACGTAAGTCCTATTTCGACCCTTAACGATAAAAAAAATACAAATTACTGCGACTACTAAAGACATCGAACATAGAGCGTTGTGCATCAGTCTTTCTGCAATCGCATAGCCGTGTTGCTCACGTGATTGCGTATGAGTGAGAGAATACGTATCGCGCAACGCGATATTTGATATTTCGTAATTGCGGACGGGATTCGAGCTAGCAGAAACGTAAGCTCGGCAGAATCTCGCGTTATAGAGACATCGCAGAAGCCGCCTAATTAATCGGCCGTTTTTCTATATTACTTTTTTCTTCTATTCCTTTTTTCTTTCTTTGTTATTTTTTTTGGGGGGGGGGGATTTTACCGTCGGCTCACTTTTATAAATTAAGTTTATTCCTCCTCAGGCATACTTGGCACGGTTGCATAGGCCATGACAAAGAAGGCTTGCGCTGGCGATCTTTATTTTTATGTATTTATTTATTTATTAGTACGTTTTAGCGTGCCGTTAACCTCGTACCGTAGTTAACATTTTTCGGCACCGCGGAAAAATGAAGCGCTATTAAGTGTTGGCTGGATAATCAATGCACTTCGCCACCAATCTTTATTATTATATTTTATCCAGTTCGTATTCCTCGTACAAGATTTTTTTCTTAATTTATAGATCTTTATTACTGTTCCACTTCAGTTACGCATTTGGGACATGCGCAACGCCAATAATTAGGGAGTAAATTAGTGCTAATTAGCTGACGTGCAACCTGCGATTTGTCTGGAAGTGTTGTCCGTCTATTCAAGTATGATTCGGTCGATATGACATAATTTCGCTATATACTGAAGTTAATAATAATAATAATAATAATAATAATAATAATAATAATAATAATAATAATAATAATAATAATAATAATAATAATAATAAAATTTTGTATACAAGGTTCCACGATCGGAACCGGAAGCAGACCAAGATGAAGTAGTATAACAAGACTGTTCTGGAAGAGAAGAGGTATATTCTAGGCACTATAGAAGAGGGAGACAGCAGACAGGAATCGAATAAGGGCGACTAAGGGTGTGTTTCAACTTCCAATTGAAGTTTAGCATCGAAGACAGTTTACCTCGACGGCTAAGAAAACATCTTCCAGCCAATAAAAGAACGTGCTTGGAAGACGTCTCTGCGACTTGACGCCACCTCGCGTCGTCTGTTGCCACGTGTGTTATGAAACGCACACATGACGACCAGTAAGCGTTTCCGGCTTCGAAATTTCTTCCGGCGTATGCGGCTTGCAATAGCATAGCCTTAGAGATCTGCTTCTGTCTCACAGAGGCAACCGTCGCTGAGGCGTGGATTTGGCCGCCAGGTGCGCGAACCTACACTCTAAAAACAGTTTACCTCATTTTGGCCGTATCTTTGCCACACGACGATAATCGTCATCTGTCTTGGTTGCGTTTCATTCATTAAAAATTCTACTCTCGCTACTTTCCTGTCAAGAATGCTACGCCACGCTACTGGAAGTACTGGGCGCGCAGCGTTGATAAAAGGAGATAGACGCAAGATAGATGGCGGTTACCTTTCTTGGACAAAAGATACGCTATAAGGGGTGTAAATTGTTTTTAGGGTTATATATCCCAAACACAACGTAGCTTGTGTTTCGAGGCAGCCTTCGCACTAAACCGCTAATCGTTGTGAAAGCAAAACAGCTTTAAACAAAAGTGTGGCAAGGTTGCGACAGAAACAAAAGTGGGAGTATCCACTCGGCGAGCCGTGAGCCAAGTCTAAAATCCACGCACCAGGGATGGTGGCTTAGAAACAGATCTCGAAGGCTATACTTTTGCGGACTGCATGTGCCGGAAGTAATTGTGAAGCCAGAAATACGTCATGGCCGCCACGTTTTAGACGTCACGTATTCGCAGGTAGTGCACACAATTTTCAGCGATGCAAGAACGCTAGTTGCGAAATAATACACAACATTTCGCCCTGTACAACAATGGTTCTGGAATAGTGTTGGTTTTACGATAGAAAGGGCTTTGGCCTAATCAAACAAAAGGAAATGCTGCGCAGAATAATAGACTAAGGCACAGAGCCGAGTTTTTCAAAATGACTGAATGTTTAACTCGCGTCATCTTTGTTGAGAAAAATAAAAGAATAATTTGTTGATTGTTGCCGTATAATTTATTCCATGAACGAGAAATTTATTTTAAAAGGATAGCTGCGGAGTTGGTATAGTACATCTATTGCGCAAACTTGGAAACTTGAAAGGTAAAATTAGGAGCACGTTAAAAAAAAAAAGTATTTAAAATATTTATTTTCCTTTTGATCTCAATTATCTCACTTTTTTTTTTCAGCATGAAACAATTTTTCGCTTTGGACTTTCAAGCCGACAACGATCAGTCAACCCATTCACTCATTCGAGCTTTCGACACGATGTAGAAACAAGTACAAGATTCTGGTTTTGTATTCATCATCATAATGTTTTTCTTTATTTCTTTTTTTTTCAGATGGCAAGAAATATTGGATTATGATTGACAAACTGCCCGAACTCGCAAAGCTACAAAGGTGAGTTGATCCTCGTTTGCTATGCAATACAAATGGGACGCAGTTGTTCGACAGTCTTGTATCGATTAAGCGACTGACTAAAGAAAATGGTAGTAGCAGAAGTAAATGTTTTATATGCCGGACTCCAAGCGAGAGTCGGACCCCCGGGAAGATTTCAAAAAGGAAAACGAAACCTTGCTACCACGTGATAATTTTGGGCGCCAAACCATGTTATTCAGCTTCCGGTTCCCTGCATTAGCGAAAACATCTTGAAGTGCTAACGCCGAAGGAGCCTTTTTGTCCTTTGTCAAGCTCTCCATGCTTTTTACAATATCGGATGAAACATTTTGATAACGGCCCCATGGCGGTCACTTAGTCGACAAGTTCCGTTTGGCCTGTCACTACAAGTTTCTCAGTTGTTGTGTCTCGCGTTCTTGTGGGGGCTTGCGAATAGGGATTTTTGAGACCGAATCGAATAGTGCCGGAATCCGATAGAATATCGAATACTTTCCCAATAGTTTTTGAATAATGAATAGCCGTTATCACCGTTAATATAAACCGGTGTTCACGTCCCAGTATTCTTAAAGTGGGCAAGTTTCTGTCATTACGTAGTACGTTATGAAGCGTTGTTTATTAAAAGCACGAATGGTGCATTACGAAGAAACAATTAGTTTCTTCGCATGCACAGTGCTCTTCAGAGAGTGCGAATGATCGCTGTACAGGCTGTAAATTATGGCTGGCTACCTAAGTGACGTAGCCTGCTCCACTACAAGTTCTCGTGTTTTACGTCTATACTATGGCCGCTGGAGTGATAATTTACCGTACTATCGCTCCAATTTTATGTTTATTTGGGCGCAGTTGTCGTTTTGAAGTTTCCCCTTGTCATTACTCGTGTTCTGTTCAGTGTATCTGCGTTATAATATATAGTGCAGCAGATCTTAGACTGCTGTCTATAATTATATAACGTGAAGCTTTCCTTAGCTCCCTTCACTCCCATTTCAACATAGCTTGCGAATGATGTCGTGTCGTGCATAAGTGTAAAAATTGCATGAGATTAAACTTGTTACCTTTCGTGTGCATGAACAGTGCATGAGGTTAAACGCTGCATAGGATGAAAGTAAACGTAATTGTACGCGACGCCGTTGGATGTACAGGATTTAATTAACAGCTCCAATAAGGCTTCGCGTCGCTTATATTCCAATATGTGCGTTTGATTTGCCTAATTTCTTGATCTTTGTAAATAGTTCCACACTGCGGAGCACTGTGTGTTATCAGAAGTCGTAGAGCCCATGTATAGCCATGTACAGGAACACTGATAAATTAGACTTGTGAAGCTGTAGCATATATAGTGCATCGAGGTACATTTTCCTTACGATGTGTACAGCATACGCTGCGCTGTCAGTAGAATTAAAGCGCGCCGGGGTGTTTAGTAGTGTTCATCGATCGCTGGCGTATTAATGATTTTTTCTCTTTTTTTCTCTAAGCATACAGAACAAGCAGTTGCCGGAAACATCTCGCCGTGTAGATTTAATGCTGACAATGCTGTCGAGTTGTTATCGGCACTCTGTATAAAGATGGCGTTTACAAAACTACCGTGGCAGTTGCACCGTTTTATCGCTAGTACCTCAAGCTGTCGGATTTAATTATACTCTCATGAAATTCTTCGAGAAGGCTGCCAGATGACGTAGAGAGAATGAAATCAGCAGGAGCGTGCGCAGAATCTTAAAAAAAAGGTCGCGTTCGGCTTCTTATTCCGCTCACGTGGCTTCTGCCGATCAACCGGCTAGCAAATTATTGCGACTAAAGCATTTATTATTAAAAAAAAAGAGAGAGAAAAAAAAACACGATAGAAGCTAGGTCAGCGGATAAGTCGATGACTAGTTCGTGGTTCTAGCGGCGAGAAAGATCGGAAGGATCACATGTCTCTGAACCTTTTTTGCGCGTGCAGGGAATCACGATGGGTGTGCGTGCATAGCCTCCGTGATCTGGAGTTGTGCCTATTTCGGAGGCCATAGTGTATGTGTCACGGACTTACTGGAGGACTGGAATTTGTTGTCCCTGTAAATTAGTAGTCCTTCGTAGAGACATCGCGTGGGTGGGGAAAATCACTCACTCACGAACACGGTCCTCCACTATAACCCACTGATGTGTACAGACAGACGCGCTTGTTCACTATAACACCTCACTGTCGTATACCCAAAGTGTGCTCGCTGGCCCACTCACTCGCTTACCCATTCACTCTTTAGACCGTTCACTCGCTTTCACTCGTTCACTCACTAATTCATGTGACGCACGGAGTAAAATAGGGCTTGCTCGCGCGCTCACTCGCTAATCCACTCACTCATTGATTGCACGTTCGCTCGCTCGCTCGCGCGCTCGCGCGCTCGCTCACTCACTCACTCACTCACTCACTCACTCAGTCCAGTGACGAACGAAGCAAAGTTATCGCGCGGTGACGGTAGCGGCGAAACGGTCTTTTTCGGCTCCGTTTTTCTGAGAGACGCTTCCTGAGAGCGGCATGGTTCGCACGTTTCCGTGAGTCCTTCCGCGCTACTTCCTCCAAACCGGTGGTGGGGGAGAGGAAGTGAAAGAGGGAGAGAACGAAAAAGAAAGAAAAAGATGAGAACTTGAGAAGCGTGTGTAGCCGTCGCTGTCGTTGTCTTCGGCTGTGCTGGTCGGATTCGGCGTGGCACGGCGACCTCGGGCGACCCCGAAAAAAAAAAAGAAAAAAAAGAAAGAAACGGCGCAGCGGTGCTCGCTGTGACGCTGCATGCTGCGCGCGCCGTGCCGTCTGGCAAACGCCGGGACTAGAGTACACTCTACCGGGACGACACACTAACCCTTACGACGAACGGCGGTTGCTGCTTTGCTACGCGCGCTGCCTGCGACGAGCCGTTGCCACTGGCAACGCGACGACGACGCCGACACGGTGCGCGTTCGTATCGCTAATTGCGTGCAGCTCTGTGAATCCTGGGGAAACGTACGGTGGCCCCATGTAGTGCCGAGTCCTTCGTGTACGCAGTGAAATGAAACGTAATGAATGAATGAGCGATGGAACGGTAGTAAGTAGGAGAAAGAAAAGAATAGGCGAGAAAGTGACATAAATGAGCCGTTCTCCGCACAGCTGGCTTGAACGAAGGCTGACGTTCGCAAGGGTGTGACTGTAACCTGCGAATAACGCGACAACGTTTGAACACTAATATCGGGAACCCTTCCTACTCTACCATAGGTCTGAGTGTCGCTATACGGCCTTCCCGGCATAATGCGCGCGCTAGGGCTTTTTATTAGGGGGGTCAAACTATTTTGCAAAACCCCTCATGCCCCCCCCCCCCCCCCCCGCCCGCCTGCCGGGAGGGGTCATGGCCCTCCTGCCAACCTGTGTGCGCACGCCCATGCTTCCTGTGTATACGAGTCGACGAATCTGTGCTTGCTCATTAAACTATGTCATACGAACTATGTCATAAGCAGCTGCGAACGGCGCTCCATTCCCCGGGTAAAGAAACAGATCGAAAGATGTGAAACCAATGTGACTTCTCCTAATTTTAAATAAGTGTCCGGGTGAGTGCGAATGTTTAGTGAGGCATAGCATTCACCCGTGGTTCCCCATGCATTGCGCTGGGCCTGCCCGGAATAATTTTTCACTTTTTATTTATTTATTTATTTTCAGCCAGTCACAGGCGAAGAGGCCGAGTAATTCCACTAACTCGACAATGGCAGTAAAATAAACGCCACCAGGCAGGTACCATTCGATCATTACGTGCACGTCATTATTTTTCAGTATATGCCAATAATTAAGCACACAGCAACAGCAGCAGCAGCAAGTAGAAATGAAAGTGGGAAAATTCAATGAGAAGAGCAGGCACATTATTAATTGAACGCCGAATATTAAAGAACGCTATATTTGGACCCTACAGCACAATGGCTTGTTGACGATGTATTTGCTTACGAAAGAGAATATCTTAAGCGGCATTGTTGTGTGTTTCTCGAGAATCAGACGAGCAGTTGTGTTTTCACGCTGACAGTCGCAAGACGTCTATTCCTGCGTCTCCGTCTGTTTTTTTTTTCTTTTTTTTTATTCTCCGTCTGTTCTTGCTAGCAGACGACAGCAGCCGCAGCTGTCTTATATTTCAGATAACTCGCTGTTTTGATTCACGCACGCCGCGGAGCGCGCTTCAACGATGTTGCGCGCCATCATATACAAGGCTAACCAAACCCACCAGTGACAATATAAACGAATGTATACCTAATTCAACAGGTGTGGTTGATTTTTTTTTTTTTTTTTTTGCTATTTTGTCCAAGTATGCGTTCGGGGGATGAATCGATTTGCTTTCCAGCGCAGGCTTTTTAATAGGAAGCATTACTTTGGGGTCGATCCGCCGATGTCATGGTGTTACGTCGCTGAGCTCGAGGTGCCAGGTTCGATCACGGACGCGGCGGCCCCGTTTCTTTCGGGACCCGAAATGCAAGACACACTCAAGCAGACGAGAGGAAAGTAACAACGGTGCACTACATTGTACGGCAGGCGTTGACAAATCCTGACTGGGAGCTTGCCACTAGTGTACAGTCGTTGCATTCTACCGGTGCTAACATATGGGGCCGAAACTTGGAGGTTATGACAAGGAAGCTCGAGAACAAGTTAACGACCGCGCAAGGAGCGATGGAAGGATGGATGTTAGGCCTAACGTTAGGAGCCATGAAGAGAGCGGTGTGGATCAGAGAGCAAATGGGAATAGCCGAGATTCTAGTTGACATTAAGAGAGAGAAAAAAAAAGGGGGGGGGGGAGCTGGGCAGGCCATGTAATGCGTAGGGCATATAACCATAATAGAGTTACAGAATGGGTGCCTATAGGGAAGGGAAGTGCAGTGGAGGACGGCAGAAAATCAGGCGAGTTGATGAAATTAGGAAATGTGCAGGCGCCGGTTGGAATCAGCTAGCGCAAGACAGGGGTAATTGGAGATCGCAGGGAGAGGCCTTCGTCCCGCAGTGGACATAAAAATAGACTGATGATGATAGTTATGATTATGAATATATTGTAAGTTTTTTTTTATTCTTCCAAAACCGTACATTGCCTTATAGGGGGTGTTGAGCATTTCACTCCCTATTGTTCCAGTTATCGCAACATTGAGCGTGAACCTCACGGACCCCATCAGCATCGTCTCTCCTGCCGCCTTGGACGTACATTGTGCATCTCGAGTAGTTCGCGTTCGCTATGCCAGCGTATAGCCGGGGCCAGCTGTGTATGCCTCCATGCATGCAAAACAGGCCTTGTCAGAAGACGCGGCCAAGGCTGCAGGCGCAGCTGTGTGACTCTGTCGTACGAGGAAAGGAGGGTGGCGTAGGAGGAGGATAAGCTGCGGGCGAGCGTAACGACCCACGAGGCAAGGATGAACCGTTAGACAAAAGGAGTCAGTTGCGAGCGTCTCGGAGTAATCTCTGCAGCTGTTTGCCATTGTTAGAGATGGATACGGCAGCCACTTCGCAGATGCTAAAAGGGTTCTCTCTCAAGAGGAAGGTGCTGCAGCATACTGTTGGCCGGCTGGGTGGGTGAAATGAGCGCGCGCGTGCTGAAGGAAGTGTTGCTACCGAATCGTCTTGATGAACCAAGGGAGGCGTTGGTGTTTCAAAGCTATACGCGCTTGGGCTGGCACCGACCAGGTGTGCTATGGGGAGTATTCACGTGACCTAACGTACACCACTTAGTTGCCCTGTTCACAGATTCCACTGTACTTCAACTGGACTAAACTATCTAGTGTAATGATGCACTATACTGGGGGATAGATTTCCTGTCATGAATCTCCTTCTACCTAGTGTATTTCTGCAAAACTCGCTTCACTCGACGATTACAAGGCAGTACGAACAACGACGGCACGAGAAGAGATGTCACGGGACTGAACACCGAATTTCAACCAGAGTTTATGAATATTTTGTTAGGGATTAGAACTGAGAGATTATTTTCTAGTGCAGTATCGCACCGACTTGAGAAAAAGAAACGGACACAACTCGATGCACACACAAGCGTGCTGTTTGTTTTGGATCAAGTTTCTGCACTAAGAACGAGAAAATATGTCGTAACAACAATAAAGGGGATGATGAGACTGAGCCCTTGCAACTGGGAGCCTTTTCGAAACAAATCGGTCCAAACTGTCACCTATACTGGCATTTTCAAGTACAACCGTACCCATTTTAATCGTCAGGATAAAGCGGGCGCGAGTGAGATTAAGCGTAATTAAAGTGAACAGATTGGCATACGAAGAATCGGGGTGAAGCCAATTTTCAGGCTTCTCGCAGAACGACCGGGCGCATAGACAGCTTCCAGTTTGTGCGGAGCAGTTCAGGAAAAAAAAAAAATAATAAAGCACGCGTTCGTTCTGAAGCAGTAGCGGCCGTATGTCAAATATCATACGTGTGAAGAGAAAACTGTGTGATATGTATACGTCCGTTTCCCCTCCCCCTCCAAAACTCCTCTGTCCAGCTGAACACAGGGGTAAATATTTTATTTTCTTTTTCTAAACCCCACAATAACAAATGTCCAGCTGAACACATCAGCTGGCGTCGATAGGTAGCTGGGAAGGTGGCGTTGTGAATGTGTTCGCGCTTTTTGAATGACAGTAAGAATTCGCTTTTTTCCGGGTGTACGCCGTAGCGTTCCGCAATTGTCAAAAAAAAAAAAAAAAAAGGGGGGGGGGGGGGGGCGCTGTCACGGTAGTGACGGGAGCGCGATGCCATCACTCCTTTTGACATTTCTCTTTGTTTTCTTTTTTTTTTTCTACTGCACTGCGCTCAGATGCCATGTTCCATCCTTCTTTTTTGTTTAGTCGATGTTCGCTCAGAGGGAGCGGTTCGGCTTCGTCACGGACGCGCGGCGGTGAGATAACATTTGCGAAGTTCCGCATTCGGTTGGCTTGCAACACGCAACATTTGGCGCTTTGCCCGCAATATTTGTGGGGCGTAGAAATGAAACGGTATATATATAACTCGCCCGTCGCAAATCTTCGCGCGTCGCCGTCGACATCACGACATCATGGTATAGTATATGCCTCCGCAACGGAAGGCAGCAATCCCCACTGCTTTTCAGGTCTGCTTCATGCTCTATGTAGGCACCGTGCATCGGCCAGATGGCGCTGCGGCACCGCTTTTTACGTCAAAGACAGATGATTGAATACAAAACACGGAAAAGAAGAAGCCACGGAGTTTTACATAGGCGGCTGGCTTGAGAACAAGGGCGTCTATACAAGTACGAATATTCGCAACTCGGATGATACTTGTGAGTGCTGTAGAAAACATCCGTAGGCGACTCGGCATGCTGCATATACTGTGTTGGAATGCGAAGATATCCAAACAGTAAGAAAGCAGGGAAGGTCCACCTTCCCGAAGCGCTTGGTTTCAAAACTGATGCAAGCGCTAACTGGTCAGAGGTCAAGATCAGCGAAGCCAACGTCATCACCGGTGCAGGGTTCACCATTTCAGAGTCTGCTTCCAGGTGTTGGGTTGGCCGCATAGACGGCAGGGAGACGATTCGAACATTGGAAAAAAAAATAATAAGATAGCAGGGCATACATGGGACAGTGATTGTCACAGGCATACAAGTAGATAAATTTACGAGGTGAAACAGAGGTCAGGCAGAGTGCTAGATTACGAAATTGTGACGCGTAAGCTCACACAGGTTAGGTAACTCCATATGTCACTGATCCGACACCGATTTGAAACCGTTACAAATTATCATCATCATCAGAAACACCACGACCACCATCATCATAATCATCATTTGTCACCCACATCGTAGCCACCCACCAAGGGTTGCGAAGAAAATGCGACGACGCACCAAACGCTGAGAGGCATACGCCACGCTTCATCGCTCGTCTCAGCTCACGCCCGTTCGCGATATTTTAGCGCTGTACTATGCCCAGTCATATGTACAGACCACGTGCTCTTCGACATTTGCAGATCTCGGTCAATCTTGCCTCGCGATAAACGATCGGAGGTGATTGCTGTCATTGGCTGGATTTGAAAACTTCCCACATTACAACACACCTATAGTTTCGCGGCTTCAGGAACGCATAACCACTACGTTATCGACTTTCATCTGAAGGTTAAGTGGGCAACCTTATCCAACAACTCAGCGCCTGATGCTGATACCAGCGTCTGATACATGCCAATTTTAACAGCCTTCATGCCGTCAGCGCGGCGACATCGGCAACAACGCGGCAACAACACGTCGGCGCTGACAACTAGCTTCGCAATCGCCAGTCCTGGCTCAGAACTTCCGCGCTTCCGTCGTGTCAGTGCCATATCGTCGACCACCTTATCCGGAGATCACGCCTGTGTAGCACCATTTCGTTGAAGCCGATTACGAAAACTGGGACTCGGCGGGTTCGTGAATCTTCGAAAGTGTGTTGCAGTGTACGCGTTCGAGGTGACTTTTAATTCATACAGTATATAGTTACGACAGCTTGCACGGCGTCAGTGAAACAAGGGCGTGGTGAGAAAGCAAATACGCAACTGCTACTTTCAGGTGAGTTTGTGAAGGCACGGTATATAATTCAGTACGGTTGTCATTTGTGCATGTTACAGACCGGCAGGCGTGTAAACACGACCACAAGAAGGAAAGAACTGGACATTACGAACGCCGTATGTCGCCGTTTGTGTTGTTTTGTTCATCGATAGATAGCGCTTGACAAAAACGGCAAGAAAGAAATCAGGAGGGAAAATCTGTATGATAACGCAGGGGACAGCTGCTTTGCTATTTTAGGCCCGAGCTGGCTGCTTGAGGGCAAGAACATACCGGAGCTAATATGCGCCACAGATGAGGCATGTGTGTGCGGCAAGAAAATCTTACGACTCGACGCATCGAAAAAGAAATACGACTCGACGCATCGCAATGGAATGCCAAGATTTACCCAGCGAGACCCGTATGGAGTGTCCATCTTCCAAAAGCGTTGGGACTCAAAGAAGATGGAAGGATTAACTGGTGAGCAGTCGAAATACGTAAGAGTTGATTAAAGTATTATTGGAAGAAAAGCAGGGAAGAGATTGATACAACCGGAGTCATTGCAAGTGTAGGTAATGGTATACAGTATAGCGACAGAAGTTTTTATGCACGAAAGTTAAGATCGAGATCAGATGGGCAATAGGCTAGATGGCAATAAATGTAGTAAAACCTGAATAACTCAAGCAGGCTAGGTGACTATTTGTCGCCGCCGCGTTTCAAACGAGATGCCAATAAACATCATCATCGCCATCCTCAATTACTTCCATGTGCACGCCGGCCTTTCAGAAACAACAAACCCTGCCAACTTGCTCAATTTTCGGTAGTTCTGTAACAGGTGTCACACGGGCACTTTACATCACGATTGAGCCCGCGATCTGGCTTGATCGCGATCGAAAGTGCGTCGTGTGCACACTCGCATATGTGTCATTTATTCGCTGCTATAGTAGTGAATGGCAAGCCTGTGGTGCTTGCCGGAGAACGCAACAGTGCAGTTGTTATTGAGGTGTTAACCTTCTACGAAACGTTTATTTCGTCAGAAGTCGTTCTACTAATAGCTTATAGGAGCGTGCTGCTATAGGCTGTTTTAATTCATACTGGTAGAGTTTAACGATGGTATATACTTTCGCACGAGGACGACACAAGGACACACGACGGGCGCCTCATTATTATTGCGATTCAGTTATGTGGACACTCCAAGCGAATTTTTGCCGGCGACGTCGCCGTGAGGTTCCTTATATATTTAGGCATATATATGCTATCTGCCATGCCATTCTATAATATGACGTGCAGTTTATGCGGGTTATTTGCCGCTCCATTCTATCACTATAGTTATTCATACCATATACATGTTATGTTTTACTATGTTGAAAACTGCGCTTCTTAGTTTTTCGTCAACTCCTTATGAGAAAGAAGCAGTGCGTTCCTAACCCGCTGCGGTGGCCCAGTGGCTATATATGACGCTGCACTGCTGAGCGCGACGTTGAAGGTTCGATTCCCGACCGCGGCGACCGCATTTCGATGGGGGCGAAAAACAAGTACGCTCGTGTGCTCAGGGGTTAAAATAATTAATCGACACTCCGCATGGTAAAAAAATATGAGTGTAAAAGACAATTGAAACTGTACTACTATTACAACTACTACTACAACCACCCAGACATGCGGTCAAAGCGGCCTACACAGAACTATAGCGTGTCCCGCGGTAGGCGCTCGAGCCAGGCTGTTTCCCGGGTCATTGGCAGAGCGTCCGAAATTGCTGCGGTCGGGGGGCGATGATCAGCGCGCTGTGTAGGCATCGTTAAACGCTTCGCGGTGGCGCGCAAACCACTCGACGTCCCTGCGCCGGCGTTTGCGCTTCGGCGCGTCCGCGTTCATACGCGCATCAAAGTTCGCGCGCCCCGACGCCACGTACGGAGACCGTGACCCGGAAAAGTCCGCTCGCCGTCGTTCCCCGCTCGAACGCGTGCGCTTCCCCAATTGAGTGCCCGCGTACGTTGTACGTTCTCGTCGTGCGGCAAGTTGCGTGCAGTACTATGTACGGCCTCCGAGATTAAGCGGTGTCCGCCGCTCGATCCGATCTCTGAGGCCATGCACTTCGCGCGTAGTTTTTTTTCTTCCTTTTTTTTTTTTTTTTGCTAAAACTTCTAGAGGGAACGCTAGCGCTGCTGCCATCATTCAGCTACCGCGAGAATTATGGGAAGTATTCCCGGATTTGTGCGTTATTCGTGCTTGTGGTTTCCGACGAGTTCTTACGGCTTTTTGTTACTACGCTTCTTTATCCGGCTTTGTTGGCCCAAATTTCGAAGGCATTCTTTATTCTTCTTAATGCGGAAGACGATAAGACATGTTTAATCAGAGCGAATTATTGCATTTATGCCGCAGTACTTTGTTGAAAATTTTCTGTTTGCAAAGTCACAAAGCCGTTTGAAGTCAGAAGGACTAAGGTTAGGCAAATTCATGTATCAACCATCATTACCATCTAAGTTCTAGAAGTTTCATCTGAAAAAAAAAAAAAATACGAGAGTTCCCTCTCGTATTTTTTTTTTTTTTTTTGAAAAGAAACTCTGTGGCGTTACGAAACTCTTAGGCGTGCCGAGGCACACGGGTACGCTCTCCTCCCTACCTGCGCGACGAAAAGTAGTGCGCCCACGTCCTGACGCACTTATCCGAGACTGTGACGTCTTTGAGCGTGTAGATAAGCTTGCCAGCAAAGTGCACATGGTCACAGGGGTTGCATTGGTGCATCGTGGCAGTGCCTTTTGCGGGAATGTTTGAGATTAGTCAAACAGGACAGCTTTCCGAGCTCTTAGCAGCGCTCGCGTCTCACGAACGTTGCCGTCACGATGACGTCATTGCAAGCCATCATGGTGAATTAAGACGCGACAGTCTCGAAGTGCGCGCGGGAGACTCAAGGGTGTGGGAGGGGCGAGGAGGTAGTTGTGGAGAAAGCCACACATGTCAGCGGAGTGGGACGCACCTGTAACGTTTGAAACTTTTTTCGTCTAAGGCACTCCTGTTAAATGCGGACTCCTGCTGTTTCCGAAGCACTGCACTGAATAGAATAGAGGGGAGTGCGGTCGAGTCACCGTGTGCGCGCGCTCTAAGGGGTGATGGCGAAAAGGCACCACGAAGGCGAAGTTCGTGCGCTTGATGGGGTGGGAAAGGAGGGGAGGGGTGTTGTTGAGGAGGGTAGCCGGTCGCCGGCGCAGTAACGGCTTTTATATCTGGGCTACGCTCGGGTGCACACGCACATACGTACGCACATGCGCGTACTAAGTCGTCGTATTTGTTGATGTTGTTGTTCTGGCCTCGCCGAACACCGCCGTCTGCTGGCCCACCTTCTCCAAGGCGGCGGCGGTGGCTTGGAATGTGGGCCACCGGGCCGGGAATGCCCCGCTTTTTTTGTCGGGCGCGCGCTTCGCACGCCGGCGTACGGACGCGCGTACGTACGCGGGCGAGGAAGAGATAGAGAGATGAGTGAGGAAGTTTATCTAGAGGCGGCAAAATGGAGTGCGGATGGGAGAGTGTGGGAGAGGAGGGTAGATGGCGCGATCAGCGGAGTCTTGTAGTTATTCTCTATCCTGTGCACCTTCGACAAAACTGTGCAGCTTTCCGATGTTTGGCCGTGTACGTTGAGGCGTGCTCACGTGCGCCGGTGCGTGTGCGCAAGAAAGTAGTGCAGCGCGTCTAGACTGAACTTGACGCCTTCATCGTGACTCAATCTAAGTTAAGCTCAGTGCAACGCTCATCTCTGTCCCTCTCCTCCCACCGTACGCATCCGCGAGCTGTCAGTCTCATTAGTTTGTAACAGTCTCTACTTAATCCTGACGTTACCGGCAGCGGTGACTTAGCGGATATGCTGTTGCACTGCTAAGTACGAGGTCGCGGGATCAAATCCCAGCCGCGGCGGCCGCATTTCGATCGGGGCGAAATGCAAGAACGTCCGTGTCCCGTGCGTTGGGGCCACATGTTAAGGATCCCCTGGTGGTAAAAATTAATCCGGAGTCCCCCCGCTACGGCGTGCCTCCTAATCAAGTCGGGGTTTTGGGCACGTAAAACCCCCAGAATTCAACTTACTCCGACGTTTCCATCCCGCTGAGGTGCAATACGTAATGAGCCCTGGCACCTCCGATTGCAATTTCATTTTTGACGTTGTGGGGATTTGGACTCGTTCGTAAACAACCGAAATCAAACAGCGCGAAAGGACGTCTGCCGGGCGTTGCCAGAAGCAGACGTCATCGTCACCGCGAAAGAACACAGTTCATTCGGGGCGTGCGCTCCTGCACGAGTTTAGTGAGACAAGGCGTGCATATACTCTCTATTAGTCGTTCCGCTCCGCTCAGTGGCCCAGTCTAGCTGCCCAGGAAAACGAAGCGGATAAGAGAGGGAGATGCCGATGAAGACACGAACAAAATAAAGGTGTGCTGCCACCGAGCAGGAACCGGGTCTGCGTCGCCCGTGGCCGTATAAGAAGATCCGGCAGGTCGGAGGATCTCTTTTTTCCTCCTCCTTCGCGAGGTGTGCGTGTAGCGCAAGGTTCACGTGTTGTGTGCGTGCGAGAGACGGTCTAGCAGGCTGCCGCCGCCGCCGCTGCTGTGAACTTGACCTAGAGCCCCGAGCGCACGGGCGACTCGAAACGGCGCGGCGCTTCGTCGAGGATGGCGCGCCGCGGAGCACCGGTTGGATGACGGCAGCACTTCCGTTGCATGAAGCGTATATAGCGGACCCTCGAGATTCCGCGCGCTCTCTTCACGTGGCACTTGTCACGTCACACACCCACCGCTGTGTGAGCTCACCGCTCGGGCCTTACAGCGTCGCTGCGCTGTGACGCGGCGTCACAGCGGCAGAAAGAGGACCTTTCTTATGACGTCATACGTTGCAGCGCGACCACTCATGTCGTCATGTCACACATTTGAAGTCACAGCGGCTATAGGACACACCCGTCGTCAATTGTGGGACGTCACTGCTCGTGCCTTGCAGAGCTGTTGCCGGGCGGCGCGTCACGGTTACCTTAAGGGGACTATTAATATGACGTCATGTATTCGAATGTGACGTCACAGGACGTAATCACGTTCTGAACGTCCATCTTCCGATCTGGCATGCACTTTTCGACATCCCCAAGTATACAAGTAGAGCACGGAATTGGTCGTTGTCCTTTGGGATGGCATCATCAGCACTGTGCATGTCACGACCGGCTTGTGACGTCACGCAGGTTGTGGTGTTTCTTTCTTTTTTTTTGTGAGCAACCGGACATGTTGTCCCTGAATATCAAAACTTTAACAGTATAGCATGTGCTGTGGAATTGTGCTCCGTATTGTATATAGCGGAATAAATGTCTTCTTGACGTTCTTTAACGTCCCCCAAAGCTCGCCATGCGAGTGTTTTCGTGTCGTGCTCAGTTACAGGTCGCCAAAGCCACTGTCGCAGCTGGATACACAGAGACCATATCCGACTCGAGCGCGTTCATAAACACACCTAAGTGCACGCTACGGCAAAATTAACGCAGGGTGAAATTTCGTTACCGCACTAGTGCGCCTAGAGGGCAAAAACTTAGGCTGAAGCATTTCCGAGGACAAAAGCAAATGATCGAGAAAAACGTAAAGAGGGCGCCAAAGTATCACGCGATCAGCACCGCCTGCGCGCGCACTTCCTGCTTTCTCGCGTGCTAGCGGAAGGCGGGCGTACGTGGCGCGTAAAACAATGATCTGGGCGCACGTAATGTCTTTTCTCGCCAGCTTAGAAAGCCGACCGTGACGCCAACGCAGTACTCAGACGGAGTGTTCATGCAGCTTGTGACCAAGCGCACTTAACGCGCATTATAAGCACGGGAACTATGAAGTGCTCTTAAAGGGATACCCTATAGGAACAACAACACTAAAGTATTCATTTTGAAAGTCTGTTACCGCTCGTTTAGCGTTGGCGGTAAAAGGCTGATTATTAGCAGAGATTATGAATGCCGAACATGTTTTTTTTTTGAGGTCATTAAAGACGCGGACGAAGCATACTTAACACGGGTTTCAACTACCAAGTGACCTTTCCTCGAAGATACATTCGTATTTTTATGTGCACCCTGCTTACAAAGTGAACGTAATCACCACAACATATAAAACACAGAAAATGGAATAAAAGTCGCACAAGCTTCTCGCTGAAATCTGTGCACCGGTATACGGTTGGTGTTCGTACGTCAGATTTCAACGTATTCTCTCGTATGTGGGGCCTTTTGGGCGTAGGAAACGTTTTCCGATACTTGCCTGGTTGAGTACTTGGTTCCTTTGGAACGCAATGTAGACTTTATTTTTACCTATAAGCACAATTAACTAGACCGCTGAGTAGAGGCAGTTGGTAGAGGCCGTCAGAATCCATGACGTCGCGACCAGGTCTTCCGGGAACGTCCGGTAGGCGTCGCTATAGTCGCCTTTTTGTTCTCGACTCCTTTCTGGCCTCATCAAGCCTCCTTTCAGAGTATAGTTCCGCCAATTTTCGTATTGCGTAATCGTAACTTAGTCTATGTGGTCACGGCGGGCTGTTGCAGGAACCTCACGGCGGCGTCGCCACTTGCCTTTTCCGGCCTAGCAAGCCTTCCGCCACGTATACGGTAAGAGTTTAAGCAGCTGAAGCCAATATTTAGCTCTATAGCGTCCCATTTAGAATATGGGTCATGCATGCTATACACCCACGACTGAGTCGACATTACTCCTTCATTCTTTCTCAGAGTGCAAACGTAGCGTCTTTACGTCGTCGACCTTTACATCACCGGCACCACCCCGCGAGCATGTATTCCCCCTCGCATTCTCTCCAACGATTCTGGCGTCTCCGTCGACGCTTCCACCACCAACATGTTGCCTATACGTACGATGTGTACACAGACACAAACGGCCGACCTCTCCTTTTTTCCTGCTTCCGAAATAACACAACCGCCGCCCGCCCGGCAGCGCGGCAGCGCCGGCTTTATAATCGCTACACGGCGACGCGTACAAAGCAGGCCGCGCGACCAGAACCATCCGCAGCCGCCGCTGACGTCGCCGCCGCCGCCGCTGCTTCGGGCGTTTCCGCAAAGGCGACGCAACCGACGCCAAAAACAAGCGAAAGAAGCAGGACCTCCGACGGGCAAAACGACGCGTCTTGTCAACCACGCGACACGCGGCACTCGCTCTAATCCGCTTCGCACGGTCGCGTTATACTTGTTGCGCTAACCGGGAAGTCAGGGCTGCCGCTACCGCTGTTCAGACCGCAGAATCGCTATACCGCCGTCCAGGTTGGCGGGACGCCGACGGAACAAGAGCGTTTAAGTGTATAATGTAACAGAGCCGACCGACTGGCTCCAGTCTAAGCGCGCTTGCGGTATATACCCACCGGGCAGGAGATTGCCAAATCGAGTGCGATGTATTTAAAGCAGCAACAGCGGCCGCGGCGGCGCCTCGCGCTTATTGCTGTATGCGGCTTGAGAGTGCACGGGGCAACTTCGGAGGAGTGCCGTGCTGCGAATGGCCAACCGGCTTTCGCTGTCAGGTGAGGCCCAGGTGTACGTATGTACAAGCCTTATCGGGATGGACCCCACGTTCTGTCGGCCGTATATATGCGAGAGGAGGGGGGAAAAACGCAGGCAAACGAGTTCAGGGCTGCGCTTGTGTCGAGTGTATACCAAGAACGCACGCACAGACGGTGTTTCCAGCTAGTGTGTGTGTGTGTGTGCGTACGAACGGAAAGTGGAATGAGGGGAAGATACAAAGTGGCCGCGGCGACGGCTGGTGACCCAGTAATGCGCACCGATATGGCGTCGACGGTTTCGATTCCGCGGTGTTCGGCGACTGCATGCCAATGAATGCCGAGCCAAGAAGAACAGGGGAGGTCTTGCGTGCGCTGGAAGAATCTTCTCAACATCTTCATTGATTCAAGAGGAAGCGATCGGATATGCTGCTGTCGTATCCAACGTGCGTCATCGCTTTGGGTTCGGGCGGTATGCTTCTTGAAGGACATCCAGGTTCGGATACCCCAGATGTGTAGGCTTTCCCCGTCGTGAGGGAGAATTCTCTGCAGCGGGTCTCTAAGTACAGCATGCAGTGGGCTGAACCAGGTTAGGTTAGGTTAGGTTAGGTTAGGCTACGAACAAACGTAGCAGACGTGAAGCAACAGCGTCGTCTGTCCCTTTGCCATCAGCTCCTTTCCCCTCTTGCGTCTACAGTTATAGTCTGTAACGCTGTTTTGTTTTGCTACAAGTGCAATCAGGCAAGGATCGCCGGTCTCCGGCTCGGGAAATCTGTTCTGCATCGGACACCGGAGGTTATTCATTAGCCAGTCGTTATAATTTGAATTTCGCTTTCCCGCCTTCTCGCTTGAAGCAGCGCGACACCGCATCGAGCAGCAGAACCAAAGGCTAAACGAGAACGTGTGTGTGCGCGCGCACACGCACACACAAACAAGGCCGGCGCCTATATCCACGTGTGCGCTTCAACGTGAGCTGCCCTCAGCACTTCCGCTATGGCCCACTGACTCCGGATATGTAACAACTGGCCTAGCGTTCTGTCCTGTACTAGATGCCATGCCGACACACACCTCCAGCACCTCCTTCTCCCTCGCTCCCAGTCTTCGAATAGACGTCCTGTTACAAATCAAGAACGCGCGCACGCAACCACCACCGCCTTCCACGGTCCCTGGCTTGCAGCCGTCAAACATGGCTGCCACCCGCACGCAACTGGAGCACGCTTCGCTTGGCGTCTGGCGCGATCTCGTTATCGCCATCATGCATGGCTGCCGCCGCCCTGAAGCTCACTTCCTTCCTTCCATCGCGTATTATTATTATTTTTTAACTTTTTATATATATATTTTAAAGGACCGCGGAGTAAGTGGCCTAGTCACGCCCTTCCTATTCGAATAGCAAGACCTTCGTTCCAAAGGCGAAGGAGCCACCCGTTCTGGCCTACACCGAAGAAGCACGGTGTCGTTATAAGGCCTAAGGATAGTCAAAATGTGCCACGATATGTGACTGTAGGTTAATTGCCCAATAGATACGTATACGTTTATGCGAATTCGATAAAGACGGGGCGAGTCAGCTCGTCGGACTGATTCGAGAAATTCCCGGTCGTCTAGTTCGTGAAAATGCCATGCATGGTGGGTCGGGCCAAGGGAACGTCTTGACGGGTCGGCTCGGTTCGACCCGCTCGGCGAAATGCACGTGAAGGCGGTCCGGGTCGGATTTGGACAGCCATGGCTTCTGACTCGACCAGCTCGTGGCGAGTTCATATAAACGAACATTATGTGGTGTCGAACTGCACCGCGGCGAACCGGTGCAATGTATATCCGTTGAAATGAACCGGTCAAATGCACCGAAGCTGAGCGTCATTAAGCTCGGGCGGTTCTCGGGACCACAGGGGTGAACGACTCGTACTCTGTCGCGGAATAGTTCGGGAATGCGCCTTTGCCGAGACAGTTCCACTGCCCGCCGCTAGGGGACCTTCTTCTCTTACCTTCAGTAGAGCTATTGTATATGGCTCTGCCTTTGGGAGTCGTACTCTAACCCTCAGCAACAATACCCATTAGACCAGGAGTACACTAAAAAAGGTGTAATCATCTCCAGGTGGTCAAAAATTAATCCGGAGTCCCCCCACTACGGCGTGCCTCATGATAAAGTCGTGGTTCTGGCACGTAAAGCCCCAGAATTCAATTCAGGTAGGGCGACGTTAGCAATAATATTAAAAGAATAATAAGCAGGATTGCTGAGCGCGTGTATATATATATATATATATATATATATATATATATATATATATATATATATATATATATGGCTAAGCTCGACTGTGGCAGCCGAAGCAATTGCAGGAACACAGCGAGCCAATGTAACGCGACATAATGACGTATCCCCCTGCTGAGTACCGTAGCGAAACTGGTTCGCTAAAACAACTATTATAGTAAATTATTTAGGAAGTTTTGACGTTCGCCAGTACTTTTTCTAGTGTTTGAATTCTCATTGAAAGCAACAAAAAAATACATGTCGTAAATGTGACTTTTTTAAGATAGACGTCCCGAATTCGTTAGCCTTGGTATGACGTTCTGGTCCGTTCCCTGGCGCGTCCTCGTAAAAGTGTTTCCAATACCAGAGTAGAGTGAAAGAGCTGCGGTCACATACTGTCACTTCCTTCTTCTTACCGTTATAGCCTCCAGGGGTGCGGTGTATATATAAGTGGGGATAGTGAAAACCGGCTGCCATCCACTCTAACCCCCCCTTTCCCTCCTTTCCTCCTCTCCGCACTTAGGTGCACGACCCATCAAAAAGTCGATCCACGCGCGCGGCCACTGACCAACAGGTTAGCGAACCATTAGCCCAGTGCTTCGAAAAGCCATGCACGAGTTTGGACAGACCGCACAGCTGGAGGAGGAGGACCGACGACAAGGCCATTTTCTTCTTTTCATTGCTCTTTTCATTGACTACGTTCGTCGCGCGTACTTATTTCTGTAGACGTTTTTTTGTATATAGGCAGGCGAAAAAAAAAAGAAAGAAAGAAAGAAAGAGAGACGAAAAGCAAGAAGACGTCGAGGAAGGTGCTGTCGTCTTCCTCGGACGGCGGAAGAACTGTAACGGTACCGTATATTACGGTCCTCCGGGCCACTTCGTCTATATGCGACCGTATTGTGTGCCGCCCTTCCCTTTCTGGCTCGTTTATTTTCATCTTTTTTTTTTTTCAGACTCTTTTTTCCCCCCATAGATTTCCTCGTTCCGAGTTCACTACGCTCGTGCCCGTGGCTGCTATATACAAAGGACGCGCAATACTGCCTCCGACGAAGAAGCCTAGAACGGTTTTCTTTGGCTTCCACGCTGGGTTGCCGTGTATAAGGAGCCATCTTTTTTTTTTTTTTTTTTTTCTCGGGCTTCTACTATACCGGGTGTCTGCTACTCACGCCTGCTACTCCGCGCGCTTTTTTTTTTGTTATTTCTTTATTATTACTTCATGAGGTGCACGAAAGAGGTATATATGCCGCTCGGTTTTGGCACCGTGGTGACGTTGACGTATGGTTAAGAAGCGTATGTACTACCAGCTTGTGTGTGTGTGTGTGCTGGCGCATGCGTTCCTTTCCCGGCTTGAGCCGTGCGAGCGTGACGATTTAAATCGGCGAATCGTTGGCAGGTCTGCATGCGTTGTGGGCGCCTCGTCGCGTTGAATGATTGCCTTTCCGCATGTGTGTTAGGGAAAAAAAAAAGAATGAAAGCAAAAGAACCGAAACCCGCTTTTCGGAAACGCATTTCACATACATTCCCCTATACAGATCTCGAATCGCGTCGACGAACGAGGTTCCTTATACACTATATGCTCCCGCGGTTTCCTGCGCGAGCTTGAATCGCTGGCTCGTTTCCAGCCGACGTGTTCCCGTGTATCGTCGTGAGACCTAGTGGAACGATGTCAGGATTCCTCGCGGTCACGGGACTTGGCTACGAGCGGCACCTAATACATCACGCGTTGGGCTTCCGTGTCTATACCCTGTTCCTCCCTCGCGTTTATGTAAAGCATACGGGAGAGACGAAGATATACCTAAGAATAACGGATACGACCACCGAACAAAGGCGTCTGCGGAAGCTGTTCCACTGTGGAGTACCCCCGTGACGTCACATACGCCCTTATTGTTGTCGTATTCACAGCTTCCACTGTGCAGATGGAGATAAAGCGAATCGAGATAACGCGTCAATATGGCGGCGAGCTCGATGACGTCAGTGCATATCACATGTTTCAAAGATAAGCGCGTGGCTGTTAACGTGCATGCGCTTTGTAGGTATATTTGTATTTGGATCCTGTCTAAATCCCGCATCCCTTGCCTAATGTGCAATGTGTCTGTACTACATGTGGTGGTGCAGCTCCTGAATCCAGAATGGATTCCTACGAGCCGCCAGATTATTTAAGCAAAGTGTATAAATTCGGGGCGAGTCGGTATTACAAAGTACAGAATACAGTACGACGTACGCTACTGCGCGGAACAAGAAAGACACGAAGCAAAGGCGTTATTTGTGTCCATGCAGTTCATTTATTTGTGCCTCTCTTGTTTCTGCGCTGTACCGTGACGTTATAAAGCATTTCAACTACTTTTTTTTTTTAAAGTGAAGCCAGTGCCAGAGATTAAAAAAAAAAAAAATTAAATTATGGGGTTTTACGTGCCTAAACCACGATCTGATTATGAGGCACGCCGTAGTGGGGGACTCCGGAAAATTTGACCACCCGGGGTTCTTTAACGTGCACCTAAATCTAAGTACACGGGTGTTTGAGATTGTTAACTATTTCGAATACCAAGTTGGCCGTGTACGTTTAATAGATCTAGCCGTGGGGGTGTTAGCCAGCGCCGCTAGCGGTCATGGCGGAGATTATTCCTTATTGTTATTCGCTCATTTCTATTTAAAGAAGCAGTCATTTCCCGATATGCTTACCTTGGCTTCGTGCGACTGCTTCAATGTCTGTGCACCACGAATGTGCCAAATTAGACTTAACCAACCATCTTTTGTGCATATAGACTGTGTAATTAGTCTTCACATAGACGAAAGCACGGGTCTACAGGACGGCAAATCAACTTACCGGCAGTCTTTAGAATCTCTCGAGGTCGCTATGTATCTATTTTTGGCTGGTTCTCGACTACTAACGTAGATGGCCCCGTCATCTCCCTCTCCATGTTGTTCAGTCGACGCCGAGACCCCAGCGTGGCCGTACAACGCTGGTCGTTCTCACACTGTATATTTCAGTGTTCACTCTCGTCGCAGCGTATATTTATATATAGGGCTTTAATTGCTACGGCAGTAGCGGGCATTTACGCTCTTTTTTTTTTTTTTTCGGTATTCACGCCCGCGCAACTTCCTGAAACCAATTTACTGGCGCGCGGTACACATGAGTGCTCTTTCTTCTTCTACGCTGCGTTTCTCCCACGTGTTTTTATTATTTTTATTTTTTTTTGCACGGCAGTATGAGAGCGAGCTAGTGAACGAGAGGCAGGGTCAAGCGAGCCAAGAGGGGTGGCCTTTTTTTTTTTTTTTTTCCTGAGCGGACGAACGTCCTCGCCCATATATGCCTCCGTGGTATAGGAGCTTGTTATACATTTGCCTGTGCCACGTGCAGGAAGCGACGCGGACGAGTAGCAGCAACTCTCTTCTCGCCCTCTTACACAAGTGGTTGCATACATTATAGACGATTTTTATTTAAAGCCTGCGCGCCCGGCACCGTTATTTTCCGTCGCTTCGGTCCGGTCACGCGGAAGCTTATACGCGTGACCGGCAGAACTTGCGGGATTACGATCGGTCACCAAAGGGGTATATATATATATATATATATCCGCCAAAGACGCGTTTCACGAGGACGAGAGGGGTTCGGCGAAGATTACGATGGATGTTGAGTGACGAAGAACAAAAGTGAAAAGGCTATACATGTATTCCCAGAACGGAGGAAAGGGGACGTGGACGTATAGAATAGACATCGAGGTTTAGCCAGGACCGACTTTCATTATACATGTGCGCACGCGCAGTCGATCTCAATCCACCACGGAAGTTGCGTCCCGACTCGGCTGCGTTACATACGTTATATAGGTCATATTGCGGCATTTCTTCAGCCAGGAACTGCGGTTGCAGAGAAAGATGACGCAAGTATAGTGTGCGCCAGAGCCGCGTGGTGCGCTGCCACGTTTTCCCAGTGTGCCACACGAGGTCGCCCGGATCGTTTCATTGCGAAAAACCGCAGTACAGTGTTTTGAATTCGCGCGAACGGGCGTGACGACGAAATACGTGCGGAATGTCCAAGCTTTTTCGAATTCCTTCGGTGCGAGTGGGTCGCATTACAAGTTGCGCTCACCACACCTGACTCGACAGAGCTTACTGCAACTCGTTCCGGCCCGGTCGAGGTCGTAGGGACAGCGTGCGTCGAGATCGAGGAGTGTTGGAGCGCGAGCAGAGCGTTCGAGTCTTCGTTCGTGGCTTCGAACCGCCGTCCCCACCAGTCCGCGTTTAAGCGCGAGACATGTGCGTGATAACCATCCGACCCGATTGCACGATTAGTCGTACCAACGACCGCGTCCATGTTTCAAGCAGACCTATTGTGCACTAGTGCCAACAACCGCGTGCACCAAGTTTCCAGCAAAGAGAGTCGTGTGACTAGAGGACCGACAACAGTACCCGACAAATTCCTAGCGGGCTGCGACAAGCTTCCAGCACACCAATCGTACTTGTACCAATAACCGCGTCCGCCATTTCCGAGGAAACCCATCGCACAACCATATATAGTACCAAAAAACCACTTCCAGTAAGTTCCCTGCAGAACAGTCGTGCGTCTAGATGTACTAACGACGTCCATCAAGTTTCCAGCAAACCCATCGTGCGACTAGCCAACAACCACGTCCAAGTTTCCACATTGTTTTACTATAGTTTTACCAACAACTGCGTCCAAATTCCCAGCAGTTGAATAGCGGGTTCCAGCAGCTGAATCAGCGATCTTTCCGATGCTTAATTCGCCCAACGGATCAATCTTTTTTTTTTTTTTGACGCACTTGCATTTACAACCTTTAAACAAGCATTGCTAATTCGGAGCGCGAACTACTAGGACAAAAGCGAAGGCACAAGAAGAAACAAGACACAGCGCTGACTGCAGCAACTGAAAGTTTATTCGAAAGGTTAGGAACTTCAAAAATGCGATACATCATACGTCATCTAACATAGTTTCTAACCTTTCGAATAAATAACCTTCAGTCAGCGCTGTGTCTTGTCTCTTCTCGTTCTTGTCTTCTCTTCGCTCTTGTCCTATAGTAGTTCGCGCTCCGAATTAGCCATGCTTGCGTACCAACTAGCCCGTTTTTCGCTTCTCTTCAAACAAGGTCGAGTTGAGTCACCATGCCTGCTCGCTGATCGCTCAGTCCGACAAGTGATCATCGTTTACATGAGGCGAATCTCAGCCCGCGACAGCGCGATTCGAACAGCCGTCGTCTCGTTCGTGTAAAGTCGCCTGATAGTCTCGCGCAGTCACGCTAACTAGTCTCCGCGGTGCCTCGAAGTTTACCCGATGTTTCGTGCGGCCCACGAAGCTTCACGAAAACCGCTACTTGTTCAAGCGTGTCTAGCTTGCGCGGGTCGCGCTGCGTAGAGAAGCGGTTGGCTGGACCGTGCACGGCAAGGCACCAACTGGCGTCTATATACAAAAGACTGGCAAGCCGGGCGCTACCTGAGCCGCGAAGTGGAGTAAAAGCACTGCAGTCAAGGACGAAAATATACAGGACAAACGCAACTCAGCGCAGCTGTACTTTAACTTCGCCATGCGTTAAAACGGCGGCTACAGCTGAGAGCGCGAAGGTGCGTACCTGTTACCGCTCGAAAGAAAACTGTAATATAGTTCCGCATTCGCGCCTCTTTTGAACGATGGTGTATACTCGTTTTGGTGTATACCAAAATTAGACGCACGAGACTTCAAAAAAAGGACCTATCGCTAAGCCTTTCTGTGACCCGAGAGATGCGTTCCAGAGAAACACACGTCACTCGATCTTCGGTGCATTGACGCGCCGAGCAAAGCGTACACGGGCTATCCGGAGTCGTCCACTGCAGTCGCAGTTCCTGCCACTCCGGAACAGTGCACGGAATTACCGAGAACGAATGTGCACGTATAGAGGCTTGTTTGCCTACATCCATGCGATGAATGCGATGCAGCCGAAACAGGAAGCGAGTGAGCGACCTTATACTCGGCACGTTTTCGGGAGACATAACTCGTCTCTTGTCTTGGCATTCCGAGAAGCTCGGGGGAATTCCACGTTCTCCTGGGACGTATAAAAAGCCTCGAGAACGGGTGCTCTTCGTGGAGGAAAAGTACGGACATAATCATCACCTAGTTACGCGCCGTTAGGCAGGTCTCTCCTACGCTTCCTTCCTGAAGCTGGACCGTCTTATTACTACCGCGCGCAGCAGCGCTTCTTAAACGTTCACTCACTATAACCTTCCTGGTTAGCTTTATGGGTTCTATGCACGCTTAAGGTCTTGGCGACAGCGTATACCTCGCCGTAAGTGTAAATTGTTGCGAATGTGGAATGATTGTACGCTGTGGGCTTGTACGTACTCCGGCAATTTGCGGCAGTCTAACGAAAAAAATAAATAATTACGCTTAACGTTATGACTAAAACTCTAAACAGACGCAAACGAAAGCTGTGCGGCTTCCTTACAACCCCGTGTGTGCCACCGAAGAAAAAAAATGTTTTTTGACTTTTCGGAGATTGAACTCGGGATGGTCCCATATCTTCATCAACGTGCCTAGCATCAATGTGCCTCGCCCACAATATAGACAACTTGAAACGACGAGTGTCCTATAGTCCATCGTGCATTTTCTAAAGCAAGTGACTGGGCGTTAGCCGCAAGAAAGTTTCACTTTAGCATATAGATGTTGCATTGGCAAGCTCGCTTTTTAGATTTCTCTGTTTCTCAACACTCAACATAAACGACGTACGGCTCACATTACGAACTGAGCGTTTAATCGGCCGGCGTCTGATCGCAACCATTTTGTAGCGTTAGCTACACTGGCCTAGCCAAGCCCGTTTCGCGCGGCACATCAAGAGCCGTGCTGCGCATGCGCAAGGGTCAGTGATGTCACACGGCATGCGCACCGGAGCCACCGGAGCCGGCACCTCTCGCGCACTCCGCCGCCGCCGCGCGCGGATCACCGGCGCCGGTCTGCGCATTCCAGAGGAGTGACGTCGTAGCCGTGGTAGATGCACTGGCGCCGGCGCGCGCTCGCTGTGCAGTCGCCGTCTGACACTGCGCTGGAGCCGCTGCGCTTCTGACTGGCGTTTGCCAGTGTGGTATAGCCATGGAGAAGGAGAGCGCAAATGCTGCTCAACAGCGCAGAAGAACGGAGAAGCTTGACTCATAAGAATAATCTTATCTTAAGAATAATCTTAAGAATAAGCAAAGAATAATCAGCTGAACCTTTGCTAACGCTACGTATATCCTGGCATAGCCGAGCTAAGCCACTGCAACTTTTTTTAGCAGTGCGAGATGATTTCGCTCTAATCCGACCTTAAGCGTGTTCCATTCAGTTAACGATTATAAGATACCACATCAAACGGATTCCGCACATAGTTATAGCGTAGCTAGGTCACAAAGCGAGAAACAGACGCACCGACGACGCTAGACGGCGCGCCTGGGAAGCGTCAAAAGAACGCTGTATCATCCTGGCTGTAGGTATAGTTAGCGTTTCAGAGCGTCCGAGTTCTTTCTGGGTGGGCGCTGGTGTCTTATCGCATGTATGTCCACGTGCGCGTAACCCAAGGACACAGCGGATATGCCACATAGCCAATAGTAATACACACCCCCTAGCCCTTACCGCTCGACGCCAGGAACTATATATGGCTTATAGATAAACAACAATAATAATGAAAGATGGAGACGCCAGGCTGAGTCCGCTGAGTTGGCTTGTGACTTTTTTTTTTTTTTTTTTGTGACCGAAGGCATTGCGGACTAAGGTGCGAAGTGGTGGAGGGGGATGCAGGCGGGAAGAAAATGAACATAGCAAGAAAGAGGGGAGAGGGAGAAAGAAACGGTACCCGGAAGTGGAACCGCCGGCGTTCTCAGTTCTTTCTCTGCATGACTCTACTTCCTCAATTCGCGCGGGGCGATCGTTGCAACACCACCCTCGGTCGGCTGAGCTGCGCTTATAGATGAGCGGCAATGAATGAATGAAAGAAAGAATGAAAGAAAGAAAGAAAGAAAGAAAGAAAGAAAGAAAGAAAGAAAGAAAGAAAGAAAGAAAGGAAGAAAGAAAGAAAGAGACGGGCCGTTGGGCGCTGGCTTCGATGGTCGAGGTTAATCGCAGCGCGCCTTATTTTGGTAACGCCTAAAGAGATACGTGAGTGAGACGCCTGTTGAAAAAAGTTTCGCGTAGAAGCTGTGACGAAATAATGGCCGGCACCCAGTGTTTTATAGCTCGCAGTGGCGAATATCGGCTCATTACCAATGTCCTTATGAGATAGCTTCCTTCGTTTTTTTTTTCGTTTTTTTTTTAATGCGAACCATTCATTGCCTCATTCGTGGCATTAATTTTGCGGTAGGTAGGTCGGTTCCTGACTCGCTTTAAGAAGAATAAAACAATTTGTGACTGATGCAGAAATCGAACCTCTGCTGTCGAACACAGCAGCCGGGTGCTCTAACCATTTGACGTGCTGAAGGATAAAAAAAAAAAAAGAAATTCTAGACAGATTTGCACCAGAGTGTGACTGGACTGATTCATCAGCATGTCTGCGCCGGACCACCGTCAGTTATACTTCGCTCCTCGACGACGGGTGCCGCTTGAGCTCTTGAAGCGCATAGACTTTTCACACGTACACTTTTTTTTTTCCAATTTGACACTTCTAATGCTAACGCATTAACAAACATTCGTCGGCTCTTCCACTCCGTGAAGATGGTTGACCAGCGAAGCTGAAACGTGCGGCCCCGGTGTTTATCACTGGGCTAATCCCGAGGGTTCATTAAATTATTTCTCAATTATGAGGTTACACACACGTTCGGCTGCGACGGAGAGAACGACGTCACTGACGTTATGCCCGAAGTCCGCCGTTGTCGCTTGCGTTCGATGTCTCGAGTTTGCTCAGCGGCCTGGTTAGCAGCATTCGCCCCCCACTGCCGCTTAATTGCGATTCTTCGAAATTAAATTGCTTCGAAACTCAATCTGTCCGTCACGTACGACAATGAATGACTCGTACCCCCTTAAGCAATGGCTCGTACCCCCGTAAACGCGGCCTCCTCATTACGACGACAGAAGAGAAGTGAAATTCTACGCTGGAATGATTAGCGGCAACGCAGCCAGCTGTGGAACCAGACGACGACGACGAACGCGGGAGAAGTGGCACGAGCGCGTGCCGAGCACGAGACAACGAGCCAGCTGCGGAAGAAGACGACGACGCTCGAGCCAATGCTGGTGATGATAGTTTCCTGTACAAAGGCGATTTCGCCTAGACATACAAAGCTTCGCTTTAAAACAGGCCACGCCCGCACGCATGCTTTCGTTCCGAAGACAGTGAGCTCTTTGAAATACTCCATAACTGGGAATGCACGAGCCAACGAGCCAGCTGCGGAAGAAGACGACGACGCTCGAGCCAGTGCTGCTGATGATGATAGTTTTCCGTACAAAGGCGATTTCGCCTAGCTGTATACTGTCGCGGTACAACGCCGAGAGAGGACAGGGAGACGTTCTTCGAGAACAGCAGGACAACCTGTTCAAGCAAAACAGAACAGAGACACGTCTTCTTCGTCGTCAGCCAAAATCCCACTGACCCACTAGACGGAGTCCGTTAAGGCTCCCATCGTACGTCGTTGTCGTCTGCCCAGAGCACACGCGTCAATACGATTTCGCCTAGACATACAAACAGGCCACGCCCGCACGCATGCTTCTTTCGTTCCGAAGACAGGCGAGCTCTTCGAAACACTCCACAATTGGGAATGCCCATGAGCACTCGCTTCTCCGCACTTTTGCATTCGCTCGAACGTCCCTCCCCACCCTTCTCTACACCCGGGGGGAGATGGACCGCTCCAACGCAAGAGCTGCACCCTACACTATGGCCACTGCTGGTAGCCCTCGTCAAGCACATCAATGGATCCAGACAAATGGACTCACCGTCAAGACCAGGGACTCGGGACTCCAGCAGCGATGACTCGAACTAACAGTCGTCGTTATGAAATAACGTGTATCTCTCTCTCTCTCTGAAACACTTGTCGCGTGCAGCCCGTGCAACTTCGTCGTCTTCGTTCCTTGCGACTGCTCGAGCTTTGCGCGGCGCCGTGTTAGATTGCAGTATCTCGACGCGTGTGCCCCTTGCCACTTTTTCGTCTTCTTTCCTTGTGGTAGGTCGCGCACTTCGAGGCGCCGTGTGAGACTAAACTATCTCCGGGACAGACCCACTCAGACCAGTTTTTTTTTCCTCGTATAGCAGCTTACGCTACGTAGAAACTGTGCGACGTTGTACAGACGTCATGATCGCCCAAGTTGATGAAGTTTTTATGATCGCCCAAGTTAATGAAGTTTTTAACATTTCTTCGCCGAAGTACAAATGCCATCGTCGTTTTAACATACGCCGTGTGAAATAATGAGCAAAACGAGAACTAGATGAAAGCAAGAGCCAACGTCTCGACAAGTGGTTTTGTCTTTCTCGAGGCGACGATGATGGATGTTTCATATTGATGCATATGTCGCCTTGAAAAAAAAAAAAAAAAGACAAGTCGACTTGTCGAAACGTTGGCTCCTAGGTGCTTTCATCTTGTTCTCGTTTCGCTCATTGCCTTGGATTTCCGTCTCCAGCATTCCCCGTGTTTTCTCTGGACCACGTGACATAGCCACATGTACGTACGATTGTATAACGCGTAGGTCGCTGATGACGTCACAGTCCGTGTTTCGCTCACTTACTACGCGTGTCCACTGCCTATGTAGAACCCACTAATCGCCATGTCGTAGAGTCGCATCGAACGGGCAGCGTAGATGCCACTGCCGTCATACGATCGTCTACAACGCGGTTGTCGTCGTGCTGGGTCGGTATTTTGTAGCGATGCGTTATGCTTTATTTTATACTATAGTCTTATCATTCACCGTTCATGGCCGGCTGATCCCGTTGATAACGTGAGCGGACCGTCGCCCTGACCACTGTCCAAGCGCGAAAAGGCATCGCTACAAAATACCGGCCCTGGTGTCGTCGCACACACACAACTACTCGATTTACAGGAACACGTTGGTCCATCTGGTATTGTTTTGCGGAAACCCAGACAATTCTGAATAGCCAGGTACCTCCAAAATGCTTTGCATAACCTGGATTCCTACAATGCGTGCACGAGATCTCCACAATTAAAAATAATTAATTTACGGTTTTTGTTAGACGTTGATGCTCTTCCGTTTCTTTCGTATGTGCGGTCACTGCGCACTACACAGATATCGCTGTGGCGGCATGCCAAATGATATTGGTTAATCGATAGCGTATAATTATAGAATGACCGATTTCGATTAAGTTCTGGTCGTTGCCCTGTCATTACGTCGTCAGGGCGATTGAAGGATGAAGAAGTTAAGTTATTAGACGACTTACCCGTCTCAACCAGCCCTCTGATAGCGCATTAATGCGATTCGCTTTCCTGGTGTCATTGCCGCCGTTTACACGGATTCGATGCATATCGAATCCGTGTAAATGCGACGCAATGCACCACCGGTCGTATTCACGTAAACGCCGCTCGCGTCTTGTAGGAGCGCGTACATCTGGCGTGTTTGTGTCTCTTACTGTCAGCACATCCAATACCTTTTGAAGAATATATATAGTTTAATGTCTGAAAGAATTACTGGAGGTTGGGCCGAATGTATATACATGTATACAGACGCAATGTGTAAACATTGTTAAACTTCATTGCGCGTTGCATTGGCACGTTCGTTGCACTCTTGTGACGATCTCCTTCTGAATGCCAGCTCGCAGATCCTGTTCACGGTTGCCGACGGCAGTGGGTTTTCAAAGCGAAGATTATAAAGAAGAAAACTTTACACAAAAAAATATTCTGCCTTGTGCTAAGGATGAGAGAGTACGTGATTCGAAAACCGCAGTTAAACGGCGACTGGTCTGCGACGTATGCGGCATAATGACGTGCCCTTTTGGATAAAGGAAAGTCATGTGTGTTGAAATGTCGCGGTGTTAAAAATCGAGATAATTGGCGACCTATACTGGCTATCGCATAATGCAGATCGACGCATGCAGGGAGCGAAAAGACGACGAACGAGATGTCGCACTTTAGGCTGAAGTCGCATGCTGTTGTCTTTCGCCGTGTATCGTGATAGTGCATGTTGTGCGGGTTTTTTGTTCACAGTGAAAAACTGCTCGAAAATACAACATTTTCGAAGATACCACGGTCCGTGTGCTCTTCACGCCGACTGTATGTTAGTATAGTAACGTGCAGTGCGCGACATTGTAATAACTATAGCCTTATACGACGGTCTATCGGAGAGCGATATCACAGCGCTCCGAAGAATGTCCTTTATCAATCTACGAAGGCGTCGCCCGTGTGCGGTGACGTGTGTCTGCGGAGCTCTGTCGACGTTATCGTTACGCCTCGTAACTTTCACGACGCTCCATAGATTTATGGGTTCGCTCTCGAACGCAGGTATTCTTGCAGGGTAGCCAGATCACGTACTCAGCAAACATAGCCACGAAACGGCCTTTTAAGTGACACTGAAGAGAGGAATAAGTTGAGTTCTATAAGCGAATTACTCTTCTACAAAAAACGAAAAGTGAAAAAGAAAGACTGTTATCGTGGGAATTGGCTGGGCAAGTCGGAAAGACGCAAAAAACGGAAGACGGGTACGACGCCGCAGTGAAGTTGTTACGTCCTCTGCTAGTGCCTGCATGGTTAATTGTTAATCGGTAAAGATGGGCTACACTGTATTCTAAAGGAGACAAATACTGAACTTGGCAAGTTTCGAGAACATTTCCTGGCGCCGATACTGGCCGAAATGCGAGAAGACAATTTGAAAATCCACGATTTTATTTATCTCGCTGGGTCTCAGGAAATTGAAGTTCCGCCTTCGGTTTTCATGCGCCAATAATATAAACACCGCACATGCCTAGAGAACACAGAAAGAGAATCAGACCAGCAATTGACCCTTTTCGCGGCGATCCCGTGGGCGCTGCCATGTTTGATCACGTGGTGACGCGTCCATTTCTTGCCTCAACTGCCTCCGTTGCCTCCTTGTTTACAATGGAAGTGTATGACGCCGGCGCGGCTTAGAAAACCTCTGTTTTCGGAGATATCGTAGTCTGTGACTAGGTGGACGACACGAAGCTTTGATCACAGCTTCAGACAACATGCAAAAGGGCTTTCGGAGCTGATTAAGTTATGCCCAAACGGCGCAAGCAGCGTATATGGTGCTTGTTCTAAAAGCGGGGCTAAATATGTATTCCAAGCTATTCAAGCTTTCCGATTATGAATTCAGTCAGGATTAGTGTGTTTTGCTCTGTGTTCTTTATTCGGCAAATATTTTGAAGCAGTGGCTTGCCAGTTTGACTCGGTGCGGCCACTATCTGATCATGTTCTGCCTAATCGAATGCGGGTGTGCTCAGTTCCGATAGATTTGTTCTTGCTGCGTACAAGGCTTGAAACGCAGCTGTTTTGTACATTGTAATACCTTGTAGCAAATATATATTACAGCTAGTAACTCGCTTACTCTTGTGGACCGTCACGAAACATTCAGCTTCGACCATTCGTGCGCCATAGGTGTAGTCCGTCATTTATTGTGCGTATACAGTGCGCATATATTCAAGTGTGCACCCATTCACTTATTCTTGATACGTCGGCGATAAAGTGGGCGTAAGCTTTCCTGACATTTGGGACGGATGTCTATAGATAACGTAGGCGAAACTTACTATGACAGCAAGCGGCGCTACTTCCTTTGTCATTGTTTAGCGAGTGGTACTCACTCTTGCCGACGTTCTGGAGATGAAGCCTTTTCTTTGAAGGTTAGCAATACAAGGCTGGAGGATGAGCAAATTTCTGTATCCTCGAGGAAAGCCATACATCACGAAGTGGCTGTAACACGTTCGGACAGTTGCATCAGCGGTCCCCGAACTTGGCCACACAGATTCATTCTATTCCTTAACATGCCCGTCACTATTTTGCAGCCAACTACTGCAGACGTCTTCAATCCACATGATTCCATCTAGCACTATTGGAGCACAGTGTGTTAGCGAAAACTCAGTTGCATTTCCGACAGCTGATCGCAAAGAAGCAAGGTAGAAGCGCTAATGGTTTCGTATTCGTGCGCGGTCGCTGAGGAGAGGTATGGCGCGCCGCCGTGGGCGCCATCTCGTTTCTCTAAAAGAAACTGCTCCGCGAAAAGGGTCAATAGGTGGTGTTCAGGACATGGTGGCGATGACGCATTTCCGGCTGTGCAATCGCTTCCGGTGCATACCGTCAAGAAGAGCATAGCCTTCGAGATCTGTTCTTGTTACTCGAAGCCAGCCATCGCTGGGGCACGCGTTTCCCCATTGTCTCCTGAAAAGTACATCACGCCGACTCGCTTGAAAAGCAAACTCCACGAGTCACTTAATCTAAGAATATGCACTAAATACACGCTCCGTGTTCTAAATCGAGAATTGTGCGCTTGGAGCTAAATGCAGTTCCTAAGCAAGGGTAGGTTATCGCATGCAATTCGCCCGAGCTCCTTGAAGACTTTAAGAAAAGCCTTGAACTCGATCCGCTTGGCCGTCACTGCTAATCGCTCCTAAATCGACTGAGATTCATGGGCGGTGTCTTGCGGCTGACCTGATTAGATACCGCGGGTAGCACCGTATAAGAACACGTTGTGGATACATTAATGCTCTCCCCAGGCTAATGTCGTTTTAACAAGCTCGTATCACGCATACTGGCTATTATAGTATATCATGTCAAACACGTGCACCCTGAAGGTTTGTCTTAAGTGGTATCGGCGTTTCCGGTTCTTCGTATGTTTACGCAGCTTCGTTTTCAAGGAGATGCCGACACAAAGGCCGCGGTGTTGCGAAAGTTAGGGTTTGAATGCAACGTTCGCATGTTCACGCACGAACGCGTATGCGCTGGCGCGTGTAGATTGCTGGCCGACACGAAATGATAATCATTGGTAAAACGTTTCGTTGAGGTGAGAGCGTTCTGTATCTGAGGACTGTTAACGATTGGCCTCGGAGTCTCTGCTGTCATGTCGTTGGATGTCGTGGACTAGCCGCTACCGTTTCTTGCAAGGGTTGACGTACGTCTCCTTCGACCACGCAAGAGCGAACCCTAATATGGCTTTCTGAAGAAAGCGTAGCTTGTGTCGGAACACCTGAGGTCTTCAGCTATATTCTTAATGTTGATTTTGTAACGGCTCTGCATAGTGCGCCCAGAACGTTTGATAGCTATGTAGCGTGGTGTTACCTTATCTTGAGTACACCAGTATATCACCGTCATACAAGCTGCAGATTTTCCCTTGGAGTCTTTCAGTTCGATGTGCAACATCTTCTAGAACCGCGAGCCTGAGTTCTTCCATGCGAATGGGAGCCTGTTATGTACACATATCAAAGGGTTAGGTGAATGCTTTAAACACGTTTGACGCGCGCTCACACACACGAAAAAAAAAAAAAATTCTTACGCTAGAGCTGTTGCAATGGAGCTTTGATTTCTACTAGGCGGCCAATTCCGAAACTATACACATGGGTGGGCGTAATAACATAGATTAAGAAGGGCCACGTACATCGGTCCTTCTTTCGCGTGTCCATTCTTTGGCCGCGTTTTTACCCACAGCTCGTGTTCCGATGTAGGACCCTTGGAAGAAGCAGGCTCATTCTTTGGGGGGGGGGGGGGGGGGGAAGCCGTTCCTGACAATGAGGCCTGCCTCTACAGCAACAACCGGTTGCCAACCTGCAGGCCACGACTCGTATACGCAAACACTTGTTTGCATGTATGCGCTTGACGTTATATACGGACATTTCTCGTTCACGCACAACACCGCGACCACCTGGCGTAATCGATCTGTCCGCCCAGCGTAACTTAATTGTTCACGTACCCGAGCACGAATATGTAGATCAGCGCGTCACTTTAATACAGTACCGCATGCGGGTGGCAATAGCTTATGCGGGACCTCAGGTAGAAAGTCGAACGAGGTCGGCGCTTGTTAGCGTTGAGAGCGCACCCCACTTAATCCTCCCCGCTTTTTCTGGCGTTTAATTAATCTACATCGACGACGTCCCTGCCCTACTCTGCACAGGGAGGGGGGGGGGGGGGGGGGTCGCCGCTTGAAGCCTCCTGCGTGACAGTCATGGCAATAGCGCTATTCGCTATATCAGCTGTGCAATGATATCTCGGGGCGTGGTGGCGGCGGGCAGGTACAGCGGTGAGCACTGTTAGGGTGAACACGCGAGCGCGTGGCCGACGGCACTATCAGCGCCGCGTAACAGCCATCGTTGGAAACATTGCACATGCGCAGCATGTGCTTTGCGAAACACTCTTTCCACTGCGCGCATCACGTCATCGATACGCTTGTTCGTCGTCTGCTAGCCGCATTTTTTGTTCGCTGAGCTGATACCTTCTGCATTTCAAGGTCCATCTGGATTGAAGATTGGCGCGTGAAGGAAAAAAGTGAGTTTAAGAGGGATAATTATTAAACTTTTTATTCAAGAAAATTGCACTTTTGCAATTCAAGTTAAACAAGACCATGAGAACAAATATAAAAACATGAGCAAATCTAATAGCGAGTCATGTGACCACTCACAGCAATGACTGCAGCTATTCTGGACGGTAACGAGTCGTAAAGTGATCGAAGATATTCCCGATCGGCTTTCAGCCTTTCCCACTCGTTGCTGACTTGCGCCCACAACTGGTCCGAAGTCGCGGAATAAAGGGGCTTCCTTGGCAAAGAAGCTTTCAGACGGCCCCACACGTTTTCTATCACATTCAGGTCCGCTCCTTTCGGAGGCCATTCCAGTAGCTGCATGTGCTGCTCCACCTGGAACTCCTTGACAGCCCGCGCCGTGTGTATCGGTGACCGGTCCTGTTGGAACAGGTAATCACCGTCTGGGAATAAACTGCTCGCATATGGCAACAGCACATTGTTCAAAATGTTGCAGTATTGTTCCGACGATAAGTGTCCACGTATACGTTGCAGGGGCCCTAAACCATATATTGAAACAGCACCCCGCACGTTCACACTCGATCTCCCACTGGCAGAAACACCTTGCACGTTGTCCGGGTCGTTCCTGCGTGGCATTGTGACGTTAACTAAAACAATTGCTTTTCAAAGCAGGAAGTTTGCCTCACCGTGTGCTTGGTAGTCTCCAAACACGCAATCTTTGGTCTTGTCGCGTCGAAAACGTCGACTCATCCGAAAAGATGACGCAACCCCACTCTTCTGATGTCCATGCTTCGTGCAGCTCAGCGAACTGCCGTCGTGCGTCCTTGTTTGCCGCCGTTAGTAGTGGCTTCTGCGCTGCGACGCGACTGCGAAGGCCCGCAGTACGCAGGCGACGTCGAACAGTGGTGTCCGAAACGTCCAAATCCAAGTCCTCGCGTATTGCTGGGGCTGGCAAGAAAGGGTTACGAACAGCAGCTGCAACTATGAGGGCGTCTTCATCGTCTGTGGTAGCTTTAGGGCGGGGCGCGCGGGGTGGAAGGGGCTTGTGACAGGGGGTCGCGCAATTCGAATCATCATCGGGAACCCTAGCGATCTGGCGACAGAATGACAGTGCAATGGAACGAATAGACACGCCCCCATAGATATACAATTCAAGCACGTCTTAAAATGCAGGATATGGGCTTAGAAAACAAAAATGCGGCTGTGCAATGATCATGCGCGCGGTGGAACAATTATTTCGCGGAAGGCCTGATGCGCATGCGCAATGTTTCCAGTGATGACCGTAACGGGGCGCTGACAGTGCCGTCGGAGTTCACCCTAACGCTCAGGTACGACCGAAATGCCGTCAAAGCAAGTTGCATGCGTTGCGCGCAGATGCGTCGACGGCACGTTGCGGATAGGTATAAATAAATACCGCGAGACGCTTTGCGTATGTAGCACGTCGGGTGCGCTTTCGGTCGCTGATGTTGCAATGCTCGGTCACGCGGGCGTACTACTCGTGCTGACATATATAGTAGTTTACCTCTAACGACAAAAAAAAAAAGAAAAAAAAAAAAGAAAGCGTTAAATGAAGGTCCAGGCAAGCTTCAAAACGCCCTGCGGTCCGATTACGCTCAAGCCGCACGTAGCACCGCCCGCCGCATCGCCCGCCTGCCGCACACCTGTGGTCGTCGTGCGGCTCGAGCGTAAATCCGCCTTGAATAGTATAGGTCATAGCGACTGTTGCCTCTGAGTAACAGGCACAGATCTCGAAGGCTATGCTTTCGCGGGCGGGATACGCCGGAAGCGATTTTGACCGTCTTACTCGACCGTCTGCTATGCGGCTACTGGCTGCGCGGCCCGATGCACTCATTTGCATCGGGATCTGACGAGGTGTATACAGCATGTAACCTTGTAGTGCAGTGTAGTGAGTCTTCGGGAGAAGGTTGCGCTTCAGCCGGCTATCGTGGCGGGAGGCCTCGAAAGGCAAGACCGTGTTGGCCCCGAAACAACTCTCACTTTTACCCAGTTCGCACGCCAAATCGCTCGCGCCATCTGATCGGAATCCCCGCTCACGGCAGACAAATGGCCTTCTTGGTTGGTTGGTTGGTGATTTGTGCGAGAGCTACACCGGTGTCGACGTTATACGAACTTGCAGGCACGGTAGATTGTGCTTGCTCTCTGCAGAACGGCCGATGAGTGTTCTTGAACTAGAAAAAAAAAAAAAAAAAAAAAAAAAACAGTGCACTTGGTGTCGCGTCTATCGGCATTGCCGATCTCGGAGACCTGCGCGTGACTATATCGACGCCATGATCTCGTCGAACCTCGGCCGCGTGTAGACAATTGTAGACCGAATGCTAACTGTTCTCGCTTTCTCATCGAAGGCGGGCGGCTGAAAAAGATGAGCGAAGATATTTTCACGCTGCACATTCGTCGTATTGGATTGGCGGGAGTAATATGTACGTGCAGTCGCGGCCGGACTTAACCAGAACGATAAAGACACATCCCTAGTGGCTTTAATTTGAACAAACGCAGGCTGTGAGAAGCAAAATGCTTTGGAACCATTGTGTTATATTTGGAACCAATATGTTCAAGCTAGAACATTCGAGGTACCCAGGCCAGAAATATCCGGTATACCATTCGCAGGAGAAGCAAAATAATGGCGCTTAGGGCGTATACGTATTCGGGTAAAGTATGACGGAGGTTGTATATGTACTGCAATCCCGTGCTTCGAAGTTCTGTACTCCATTAAAAAATTATTGCTGTCGTTGCAACTCAAATGCGAACGGTTTGAAAACGACCGTCTAAATTACCCCTGCAGACGGTGGCAACGCTGCCACATTTTCCGGTACGAGGTTCGCAGTTCATGATGCAAGTACGTACTGCGCTATTGTGTTTTGAAGCTGTATTCTTCGGTCGAAAGTGGAGATTGCATCGGATCCCGTAACTTCACGAATAAGCACGCAAGGTGACGCAATGGACGAACGCAGGCGTTGTGACGCAGGTTTCAGGTGTAGCTTGGCAGTCGTTGCGTGTATACCTCGAAGAGTGATGGCGCCCGTTGGCGTAAGCTATATATGTTCAGTCGCATCAAGGCTAAAGTCGACTCGTACAACTTACGTGCAACTGTTCGACCTATCCAATGTATTAAGGTAATTCCAAGTTGCGCGACTGTCCTATAGAAGAAATCGAAATGTTTTTTGCTGATGCCGTGGTCTCTGGACTCTTGCTCTCGATTACGCATAGTTGAAATGGAGCAGGAAGCGTGCAGAGGCAACGCGACGCCATCGTTAACATGCAGCCTTTTTTTAATATTTCCATACGGTAAAAACCCCGATGTACAATATGAATTCGTTTCTAAAGCGTTGCGGTTGGTCAGAAGATGCCGTTACCAGCGTTATAGTCGGTCGTTATAGTCAGCAATTATATATATATATATATATATATATATATATATATATATATATATATAACGCTGTAACGTTATACAGCGTTACCAGCGTTATAGTCAGCAATATATATATATATATTATATATATATATATATATATATATATATATATATATATATATATATATATATATATATATTCCGCGCACGTTTTCACTGCCAGGTGAGCGAACCGGAATCCCCGGATGTCTCGCGAACGAGATCTGCACGAGCGTGCACGTGTTGCGCATTAGATATGCATGTTTAACATGCATGCATATGCAGCCGCAAGGGCACATTGTCCCGGGTTTCGCGATAAAGAAATGGTTAATGATATAGACGTCGGTCTGTGCAGGCAGGTTGAGATACTGCGAGGAAGAAAGAAAGAAAGAAAGGAAGCGTCAGGGTCGCACCGACGTTCTGGGTCAAGAACGGCAGCAGTGAGAAAGTGAAAGCCAGCTCCGTGTGAGTAACGTTGTTGGCGAGACCGGAGCCATTTTTTTTCTCACTCTCTCTAATCTCCGTGGCCTTGCCCGTTACTGCGCAAAAGAGACACCGTGGGGCCGCCCGTTATTTTTTGGCGCGCGTGGCTGAGACCGGGACAACGAGAGACGATCGAACGAAATAGTGAAAAGTGGAGACTAACATAAAGGGAACAAGAAAGAAATGTTTCCGCAGTTGCTGATCAAGGGAAAAGCTAATTGACCTTTCGGAAGCCATATGCTGTTTTCATTGTTCACGACGCAGCAGACACTAGAGAGTTTTAGATTAGGGGGACGCAAGCGTTGGGGCCCGCTAGCGCTTGGGGCCGCGGTACTGCGCACGCGCAGACCGGTCTGCGCGTGCGGAGTACCGCGCCCCCAAGCGCTAGCGGGCCCCAACGCTTGCGTCCCCCTAATCTAAAACTCTCTACTATAGGTCGTCGTTGTCAGTGCATATAGTGCGCAGCACGTGACGTAATGATCGGGAATAAATTTGGGTCGGGGTGTTCCTCCGTCCGGTTCGTGGTGTCGGGCGTCGCCTGAGTCAGTATTCCTGCTGCATCTAACTTTTAGACCTTGCAGATTCCACATAAAAAGGCTGAATAGCGCTGTCTGTCTCGGGCAATTTTTACGTATTATGTTCGAAGTAAAAAAAAAAAAAAAAAAAAAAAACACACACAGCACCTTGTTGGACAGGTAGTATGTATTAAAAAAGAAGATACAAGTTTTATTTCACAGCAGGCGGAAACTATGTCGGCCGACTTTTGCAGAGTCTTTCTGCACAATAAAAGTACACAGCGGCGAAAATACAGCGAAACACGTGACGTCAATCGCACACGTCATCAGCGCACCTACTTAAGCGCGAAATTCAAAAAGGAATAGCTTTCATTATCTTTTCACGCGGCTAATAAATAAACCTTTTCCGGCGAGCAAACCCTCAGAGACATTCAAGATAGCTATCTGCCCGTTAAGCCTAATTCTGTGTTCGACTTTAGCGTCCCTTTGAAGCTCGCACCCTATCCTCGTCTAAGGAATTGGACGCGTAATCATAGCCGTCAATCGCTAGAGGCCGCTCCCGTCGCCTTATCGCGGCTTCTTTTTGTTTCTAATCCCTTCCTGCAGGCTATCTCCTTTTTTTATTACTCATTGTATCTTGCCTTGGGTGTTCCGAAAGGAGCTTTATTGAGGCCATCTGTCGTAACAACGTGAAACCAGGAAGCCATGTTTACCGCCAAGCGAACTGGGTCGTTCGCCGTGTCGCACGCCGCGTAGTAGGGGAGAGCATAAATAAAAACAGACTGCACGGCTTATTCGTTCGGCGAGACGCCACAATGAGTTAACGCCGTGGAAGTTTGGCGGCGAGCTTTTTTCGGCTGTTCCCGAGAAGCGCTGGTTTGCACTGACGTTGCACGGATTGCATGACGTCACTTCCTCGAGGCGAACCGAAGGCAACGTAAGTGTGGCGTTAGCGGTTTCAGTTCTATATTTATAGATAACGATGCGAGCCCCAAAGAACCGTTTAACGATCACCAAAAGCGTCAGCCGTGCACCAAGATTTCACTCGGGGCTCACGACGGCGCCCCGATGCAATTTGACTCGGCTGTAGGGAAACACGGATTGTGGCTGGACTTGGCTTGCGGTGACCCGCGAATACAAACGGTTGCGTATCCTAGACGATGGAAGACGTAGACGGGAACAGCATCGCTAGTGGTGGTACCTTGTGGCGATGTGGTCAACCAAGAAGCACAGAGAGAGAGTGAGTGAAGGACAGGGACGCTAATTAAACGTTGTCCAGTTTGCTACCCTACACTTGGGGAGGGAGGAGTGATTTCGAGAGAGAGAGAGAGAATAAGCCCAAAACTTTCACCGTGATCACGGAGGCAATGTTTTGCTTGAATTCATTTAGCCCTTAGGCTCTGAGGCCCTCCCCAATTACTTTACTATTGTAGTACATTTTTTTAACCGCAGCCGCCTAAACAAAAAAACGTTTTCATCATCGCAATTTATCTTCAAATGAAGTGGTTTGTGACTGGCTCGTTGCAAAAGATATGTTCCCCTTATTAGCTCCATACAAAACTGCAAATTATGAAGAAAGTACACTTGCCGGCTGCTGCTGCTGCTGCGGTGGTGGTGGTGATGATCATGATGATGAGTTTGAAAATGTAAGCACATAGCGAAACAAAGTAAATTGTGGCCGTCAAGCGATGGTGGCTATCACAGTCGCCTTAATATTGCGCCATGAAAAATAATTATTACTCCTATAGTACAGAAGTAATGTGACTTTCTTAAGAGTACATATTGAGATTGAGCAAAAAATCTCCAGCCAGAGTTCTAGTAAGCCCATAAATGCGAAGTCTTGAGACAAGCCATTGTCTCTATACACGCGTTGAAAAGTTTATTCTGCGTTCTGCATACTACAACCTTGAGCTTCCGCGTCTTCCTCAGACACGTGCGCGCAATTAACAGCCAGCTCAGCTGTCTTTTTCTAAGCGTCACAAATAATTTAGGAAGAATGCTGAAACAGACAAAAACAAACATATCGTCGTATGTTACACGCATGAGTAGACATGTTGTTTTTCCTCGAAACAATAATCGGATATTCCTCCTGCTGTGTCTTCCGTCGTGCTACGTTCGCATCTGCGTTCCTGTTGGTGTTTTCATCTGCGTGGACGCTGAGAAAGCGCAAGGAAAGCGTAGTCTTTTCCGAAAGCTTTAGCTTTAGCCGAAAAAGGAGTAAACCACAGGGCACTCGGTGACTCCCTCAAAGGGTGTATGCAGCACTCCCTTTGTCCTCGGAGTGTATGGTTTAAATGCCGTGCACACTCCGCACGCACGGACAATGCGCGTCAGATTTCCTCGATCCTAGTAATCTTCGCATGAAGCTGCATACAGAATAGCGCGGCTGGTAAAGACGGATGGTTCCGCGCTGAAAAAGAAAGAAAGATAAGTCGAGGGAGAACGTGATAGACAAAGGAAGAGGGAACCGTATAGAAGAGAAGGCGGCCTTCGACGTGTAGGGACGTGTAAATATCGACCTTCGCACTGCTTATGCTAATGACTGTGAGACGGTGAGTGTTGGATTAGCGATGCGGACACCTGCTCGTTACCCGCGGAGTGTCGATTGTTTCTCGATTCACCGCGTCCGGCGGACGGAAGGAATACGCTCCCGAGAAGAGACCGATCGGCCGTGTGTAAGTACACAGGCAGGCGGATCCCGTTGCGGACGTCCATGCAAATCGTGCCATTTTCGCGCCGGTTCTTCCTCCTTCCTTCATCGTTGGGCGCGCAGGCCTTGACAACCTCCCGAAAACGTTTGTTTCCCCCTATTTCTTCCTTTCTCGCGCCGCATATCTAAGGCAACTGCGGCGTCCTCGCGCCCTTGCAGATCCTAATCTCGTTGTTGTTTCATCAACAAACGGTGGATGAGTCATCGTTTCGGGGCGAAACGTCCGGGCCATACTCCATTTGTGCCTCTTCCGGAGCGGGAATTTTATTCGGTCTTTTTTTTTTTTTTCGTATTCTTTTCGTTGTTATTACCCTGCATGGGGTTCCACGAGGAGTTGTGACGCACTGCGGAAACTCACGACGGCGATAGTTGGAAAAAACAAAAGCATCCGTTTTTTCGCCATGCAGTCATTGAAATGGCTTCGTGGCTAGAGTTCCGACAAAAAAAAAAAAAAAAAAAAAAAAAAAGGCCTAGTGAACTTTGGAGCCAGTGTCTAGAGGAATTGCAAGCATGGCGGTTCAGGACGAGCATGATTGTTAGTACGTGGATTTTGACTGATCTTCGTCCTTTTCACTTCAGATGACCTTGCGACTTTGCGAATTGTTCATATTCGACAAAATATGGCTTTATAAACGCGGCAGTTGCCTTTGGTTACGCTTGTTCGCAGCGCCTTATTGCCTTTTGCGTTTAGAAAAATAGGACTGTTTCGAAACTTTCGCCAACAAAGGCAGTGAAAGCGTAAAATGAATCCACAGGGAAGTCTGCAACCGCAAGTACGAAGATCAGGTACATTAATGTCCTAATAATTATTGCCATCGAAGCTGAACGATCGCAGCAAGAGTTCGCTCTAGTAATTTTAGTGAGAAACTCGTGGCTCCAGGTAGAACCTGCCCAGCTTGCGTCCTCGGAGTCACTATGTGCTCTACGCTGGCACGCACATACGCAGTCGCCGCGCCATCACCACCTAGATAACTCCCGGGCTTCCGCGTCACGTGGTGTGACGTCATCGCAAGGGGCCGGCGGCCCGTGAAATCAAAGCGGGGCACCGGGTGTGGTTGGCGCGTTCGTATTATTTACAAAGCACCCGTACAGAACAAGCACGTGTGCCCCAAATACTCCATATAATAACAGTCCCGTATTATCAAATGAATCATATAGGCTTATACAGGATATGTTACGATCATATGATGTTATTGGACATGTAGGTTGCGGAACGTAAAGATCTTTGCATAAGTATTACTTGCGACGACAGTGTCGTCCTTGCAATAAATCACGTAATGTCACGTGATGAACAAAACGGAAAGTCGTCGCGGTCTCGGGTTTGGTTCTCCGTGTGTGTTATAAATGACTCGCGGGCGTCACACCGCGGGCCTCACTCGTGACGTTGAAGTGACGTATGCAAGCCCAAAGATGGACACGCGAAATCGTTTGTTTCGTATGGCCTTGACGTGAGTGAGTGGTGTTGATGGCCAGTAATCGTGATGTCACGTAAAAGGAAGGTTCCCGGGACAATGTCACGGCCGTATACATAATGCGTCGATCTTTCGTATTGGACTCCGGCGTCCTTCTATACTTCGACTTTTAATAAGGCGCCGTAGATCCAACAGTGTGACGTTCTCTGACTTGTTTCGAATAAATGCCCACCTGACACAGCTTCACCCACCGATGCGTGTCAGTGGAACAACGACATTACGGCCTGGATACGACACATTCATGTTTATGGGAAGCTCGGATTGGGGTAGGAGGGGTCGCATCGTTCGCATCCCCCTAGGAAGGATGCTTCTCAGGCTGACTGTATGGCTATAGTTTGCGAGCTTTTGGCATGTCATTCAGAAAGTTGAAAGAAAGACAACTATACAAGCAGATGTCTAATTGTAACCTTACTGCAAAACTTCCACATCTATGCCAATAAATGACTCGCTGCCGTGTATATGTTGGCTGTAAGTGTAGTGAACGCATAATAGCAGCTAATATACGGGGCACACAGTAAGTACATTTGGACATTTTGTACCCCCCTCGCACTCGTATTTTTTTTTCTAGGCAAACGTGGCGACACTCCCTTAACGCGGTGAAACACGTGTCCTACTGTGCGGACTGGTACGTCTTCATTATCAGCCAAAAACTGCTATTCTTTCGAAAGTGGCAACTCGCAGTGTAGCGAAAGCGTCTTTGTCGTCAACGATGTTCCTTTTACTGCGCAGAATGCCCGGTTGCGTTGTCGTACCACATCCCCCCCCCCCCCCCCCCCCCCCCCCGGCTCTTACTTTTACCTCGTCCGCAGACAAATGATCTGACAATTCAGCGGTCCGCAAACAATCATGCACGGCCGCAGCCAGGCACGAACTAATGCACTTCATCACGGAAGACTGAAAAGCTAGGGCGCACCGCGTGAGCGAGTCGGTGAAAAGGCGATGTTATGCATAGATGTATATGCATCGCCTCCACGCGAACGCTGTATAGCCGCGCACTGTGCGAGGAAATTGCGTGCAGCACACCCTTAAACCGTGAGTCGATCTCTGTGCGTTGTATTACTGCGTAAAACCAGTGAAACGCCGTGAATGCTTCGAATCAACCAATCAGGAGAAAGAGCTTCCGGGAGTGTAAAATGCGTGCATCCGCGGCGGCCACATCTGAGGCGACCTCTCTTCGCTGCTGTGAAGAACAGTAAGCAGACGACACCAGATGCTCATGGCAACTCGCTAGAGAGCTTTCTTTAGTGTTCTGATATCTTTTTAGCGTAAAAGCAAACGACCACGCAGAGTTAAGGCATCAGCAAACTACTACACAAGGTACTAGCTATCAAAATATGCCGCTTTTAACTCGCACGCGGTATCGTTTTCTTGCGCGTTCTCTCTTAGACCTCTGTAATGGGCCGTGGTCAAGAATGGAGCAGTTGCAACTATAGTTAGGTTTGCCGTATTATTCGGCACTGATGTCTGCTTGCTTGGACGCGGGCTTCTTTCAAACGGCAGCAGATAACAATTTAAATCACACATCGGTTCTACATTCGTTAACTAATTTAAATGACAACTGCAGCACGCCTCGCAGATTCTTCAGCTCCGCGCGGTTGTAGCAATGGCAGACGGCTTTTCCTACGCGCCGCAATGTAGTGCCCAATTTGAACGACCGCGCACACCAGTGAGCCTATCGGACAAGCGTCCTTTAAACGTTCAGGACGCGGTTAAAGTGTTCCTGGTTTGGTAATGTGAACTACCGAGGTTATCAAGAAGTGCTGACGCAGTGGTCGGGCCTGTTCCGTGTTCCGACCTGAACTAAACTCGCTCGCTGTCTACACTGCACCGAAGACGCGGATGCAGACAATTGGGAAAAACGTGAAAATGTTCGCGTTGTTTATCCGCACGCGAACGTACGCACGCTCGCAAGCGGTAACTGACGGGCGTAATTCCGGCTGGTTTTGTGAGGCTTGCTCGAATGTGGTTAGCTTTTGTTCTTGTTCCATTATTTCTCGGAACGTGCGTGCGAAGGTAGGTGCGTAACGTTACGTCATAGTTGCGAAACAGTGAAACAATGAGTTAGCGTTGATCATAATGTCTCCCGCTGAAGCAAGCTCACGCGCCACGGATAGTATCGAGTTTGCCTTATGAACGTATTCCTACGCCGTGGGCCCTTCTGCGTCGGGAAGTATTCCGCTCAGTCTCGAACATAGTCGCGAGCTCCAGAGCATGTCTCAAAGCTTCCAGTGCAAGGCCTTATAAATAAAGAAGACGCAGTTGGTGAGATGTATTTAAACGCTGTGAAGTGTAAAACTAAATCATCTGCGAGATTGATTTAATGAATCATCCCAGCCGTCATGTTGGAGGACCATCACGGCGAGAAGATTTGTCTGTGACGTCACGTACAAGCTGCTCTGCGGCAAGCCACGCCGCCACCGCCTCACAAAAACCGTTGTGGAACTCCTCTGAACATTTCGCAGCAAGATTGTTAACAACTATACTTCCTTTGAACTAAATGTGATCCACGGACTTCCAAAGTTTTGTCTGTAGAAGGTGCACGGACAATTGTCGGCAAGAAGCGTAAGACCACGTATCCATAGGCTGCTCCCAGAGATTGTGTAGACTTGATAACAAAACATCCATGGAGGATTAGCTGCGCGGATGAACATTTTTGAGGGTCTTCCGCGCAATCTTTCAGTACACTTCCTAATCTAATCACCAGGGGGCCGAATTCACAAAGCCTTTCGTTTCGTAAGTGGTCTTTTTCGGTGGCCGGAATTCTCTCTTGTGAACAATTCTAGCGCGAGAGGTCTTTACGAGTACGGGCCCAGATTTTATGTGCGGGGTCTTGTGTCAAGACAGAGCGGCACGCGGCCGCAAACGGGACGACACGCGGAATCTCGTTGGGAGGGGGGTTTCGACGAGACGGAGGGGAGTACTCTTGGGGAGGCGTGCTCCACCGCACGGCTCCTAGTCGACGGCGCGCACCACTCATTGTGTGCTAATGCGTGCGATTGTCGCGACAGATAGGATTCTACCTTGTCTGTTGTTCTTTTTTTTTCAGCGCGCCCATCCTGCCACTGTACTCAAACGCTGCTGCTGCCGCGCGCGTGTGCTTCCCAGGTCCACGCGCAGGATGTCCCGAGGTCACGGCTTCCGCACGCTCTCCGTATACCTTGTGCACCAGAACCGTTAACGCTTTCTTTCTTTCTTTCTTTCTTTCTTTCTTTCTTTCTTTCTTTCTTTCTTTGAAAAAAAAAATAAGTCGGCAGACTTGGTGATTCCGCCAGCTCTGAACTCGTCTACTGCGAGCACTAGCGTAGCCTGGAATGTTTTTTTTTTTTTTTTTTTTTTTTTTTTTTTTGGGGGGGGGGGGGTCGGGAGGGTTGGACACGCGCTTACCTACCTGACTACGCCCCTGGCTGCGACAGCTACTGGTTATCACAGCAGGAACCGCCACTTTGTCAAGAACAACTTCCTATTGCGATCCGGCGGCACAATATCGCTTCGTCCGTATATGTATGTATAGTTATTGCGTGCTGCGGCCTTCGAGATGCACGCACAAACGCCGCCACCACTCTCGGCTCACTGCCCATCGATGTGAAGGGCATATGTTCGATACCCGGCCGCGGCGGCTATGGGCTAGATTGGATTGGATTGGATTCGTGGTAACGAAGAAAAAAAGACAGCAACTAAATGCTAAGACGAAAGACAGATACGCATTCGAGGCAGAGCTCGTGTAGTGCGCTCCTGTCTGTATCCTTCGTCTCAGTAGTTTGTTCGCTAGAATGAAAAGTTTCATTTATGCTCGCCGTTAGATGAAAACGAGGCTCGAAGGCTGCGACGGTGTAATGAAAACAATCCGCGAACGCAGCAAACTCAGGGTACGTATTCTGCGGCGATTACTGTTGGCGACAGTACGTATCGCCGCCGGGCGCGCGCTGATTGGCTGGTTGAGCACTACGTCACGCGAAGGCGATAGTGTCGCCTCGGTGGCAGTATCGCCATCAGGCGCGCGCTGATTGGCTCGTTGAGCAAATCGGATGAGCTGATTGGCTGGTTGAGCGCTATACGTCACGCGAAGGCGATAGTATCGCCGAGGCGCGACCGTTGGAGAGTACACCGTCCCCAGCTTTCAACTCCGAAGCGCTGCCGCTCGGTTAACGAGATAAACTGGATAACGTGATAACGTCGCTTCGGAGGTTCGCAGTCAGCTGTATACCGCGACAAATTGTCGCGCAGCTGTCTCGACATCCTTGCAGCGACGCCGAATCCGAGAATGAGGCTCACGTAGTACACACGCGACGCTTAATTCGCTCGCCGCTTACCGACGAATAATCGTTTGGCGCGGTTCCAGCGAGAAAGAAAAGCTTTACTCGGCTGCGACGCCGCGTGAAGCCTTGGCTTATATAGGCGAGCTTTCAGCCTACATCACCCGCACAAATGAATGGTCTTGCGGTGTGCAGACCGTTTAGCACGGTGCACCTCTTCCGTAATAAGTAGAAAAGAAACAAAGTGAAAGAAAGAACGTGCAACGAGAGAAAGCCTAAGTATCAGCGCCGCTTTCTATATAGGTGGCTAACAGCCTCTTAATTCTTTCTTTCTCGCCCTTTCTTGCATTCCTTCTCCGTGCCAGCAATTTCTTACCCGGCTGCGTTTCATAGATTCGCGGAAGTGTTGGCGCAATCGCGCGTCTTGCGATGTCTTGACCTGTCAAGTCGACGCGACGGTCGTTGCGCAATGACGGGTCGGAAGAAAAAGGCGTGACGGAGGAACGGCCTTGAATTATCAGAACACGTAATATTGAATGCACCCGCCGCGTTGGTTACGTGAGAGTGGCGTTGTATTGCTCAGCAAGAGGTCGTGTGTTCGATTCCCTGCCGCGCAGGTCGCGGAGGTAAGGGCGAAATGACGATTCCTAATAGTTGTATTTGTAACGTGCAACTAAGAGCGTGACTATAACACGGAAATGTCTGTTCGAAGCAACGTTGGTTAGGTCCGATGGCGACAGCTCTCGATTGTAAAATCTTCATACGGGCGAGGGCGTTTGCGAAAAAAAGCACGTATAACTCAAGGCTGCTGCTGATTTGCAAAGGTTGAAAACTTTACGATTATGTGTATAAATACGATCAAGTGCTGTTCTACACAATGGTTAAAGATAACAGGTAACCGTGTGCAGTTTATAATTGTTTCTCGTGCCAGTTTTGACCCACGCGTTATACCTTGAAGTAACGTTGTACCAACGCCGTCAAACACGCGCACACTGCCATGCATGTATTGGTGCGATTGGGACCAAACCCGAGACGAATGAAAACAAAAAAACACAAGCGTGACGTCGATAAAAG